>NW_025549987.1:0-54338 GCF_905237065.1 Salmo salar | reverse complement strand
CATCTCTCCTTCCCCTCGTCAGCCTCAGGGCATCTCTCCTTCCCTCGTCAGCCTCAGGGCATCTCTCCTTCTTTCTCCTTCCTCGTCAGCCTCAGGCATCTCTCCTTCCCCTCGTCAGCCTCAGGGCATCTCTCCTTCCCCTCTCGTCAGCCTCAGGGCATCTCTCCTTCTGAAGATGAAGTCTCCTTCCCCTCGTCAGTCTCAGGGCATCTCTCCTTCCCTTCGTCGGCCTCAGGGCATCTCTCCTTCCCCTCGTCAGCCTCAGGGCATCTCTCCTTCTGAAGATGAAGTCTCCTTCCCCTCGTCAGCCTCAGGGTATCTCTCCTTCTGAAGATGAAGTCTCCTTCCCCTCGTCAGCCTCCGGGTATCTCTCCTTCCCTGGTCAGCCTCAGGACATCTCTCCTTCCCCTCGTCAGCCTCAGGGCATCTCTCCTTCTGAAGATGAAGTCTACTTCCCCTCGTCAGCCTCAGGGGATCTCTCCTTCCCCTTGTCAGCCTCAGGGCATCTCTCCTTCCCCTCGTCAGCCTCAGGGCATCTCTCCTTCCCCTCATCAGCCTCAGGGCATCTCTCCTCCTGAAGATGAAGTCTCCTTCCCCTCGTCAGCCTCAGGGCATCTCTCCTTCCCTTGTCATCCTCAGGGCATCTCTCCTTCCCCTCGTCAGCCTCAGGGCATCTCTCCTTCTGAAGATGAAGTCTCCTTCCCCTCGTCAGCCTCAGGGCATCTCTCCTTCTGAAGATGAAGTCTCCTTCCCCTCGTCGGCCTCAGGGCATCTCTCCTTCTGAAGATGAAGTCTCCTTCCCCTCGTCAGCCTCAGGGTATCTCTCCTTCCCCTGTCGCCTCAGGGCATCTCTCCTTCCCCTCGTCGGCCTCAGGGCATCTCTCCTTCTGAAGATGAGTCTCCTTCCCTCGTCCGCCTCAGGGCATCTCTCCTTCCCCTCGTCAGCCTCAGGGCATCTCTCCTTCCCTCGTCAGCCTCAGGGCATCTCTCCTTCCCCTCGTCAGCCTCAGGGCATCTCTCCTCCTGAAGATGAAGTCTCCTTCCCCTCGTCAGCCTCCAGGGCATCTCTCCTTCCCCTTGTCAGCCTCAGGGCATCTCTCCTTCCCTCGTCGGCCTCAGGGCATCTCTCCTTCTGAAGATGAAGTCTCCTTCCCCTCGTCGGCCTCAGGGCATCTCTCCTTCTTAAGATGAAGTCTCCTTCCCCTCGTCAGCCTCAGGGCATCTCTCCTTCCCCTTGTCAGCCTCAGGGCATCTCTCCTTCTGAGTGAGTCTCCTTCCCTCGTCGGCCTCAGGGCATCTCTCCTTCTGAAGATTCTCCTTCCCTCGTCAGCCTCAGGGCATCTCTCCTTCTGAAGATGAAGTCTCCTTCCCTCGTCAGCCTCAGGGTATCTCTCCTTCCCCTCGTCAGCCTCAGGACATCTCTCCTTCCCTTGTCAGCCTCAGGGCATCTCTCCTTCTGAAGATGAAGTCTCCTTCCCCTCGTCAGCCTCAGGGCATCTCTCCTTCTGAAGATGGTCTCCTTCCCCTCGTCAGCCTCAGGGCATCTCTCCTTCTGAAGATGAAGTCTCCTTCCCTCGTCAGCCTCAGGGCATCTCTCCTTCCCCTCGTCAGCTTCAGGGCATCTCTCATTCTGAAGATGAAGTCTCCTTCCCCTCGTCAGTCTCAGGGCATCTCTCCTTCCGCTTGTCAGCCTCAGGGCTCTCCTTCCCCTCATCAGCCTCAGGGCATCTCTCCATCCCCTCGTCAGCCTCAGCGCATCTCTCCTTCTGAAGATGAAGTCTCCTGCCCCTCGTCAGCCTCAGGGCATCTCTCCTTCCCCTCGTCAGCCTCAGGGCATCTCTCCTTCCACTCGTCAGCCTCAGGGCATCTCTCCTTTTGAAGATGAAGTCTCCTTCCACTCGTCAGCCTCAGTGCATCTCTCCGTCTGAAGATGAAGTCTCCTTCCCCTTGTCAGGCTCAGGGCATCTCTCCTTCCCCTCGTCAGCCTCAGGGCATCTCTGCTTCTGAAGATGAAGTCTCCATCCCCTCGTCGGCCTCAGGGCATCTCTCCTTCTGAAAATGAAGTCTCCTTCCCCTCGTCAGGCTCAGGGCATCTCTCCTTCTGAAGATGAAGTCTCTTTCCCCTCGTCAGCCTCAGGGCATCTCTCCTTCCCCTCGTCAGCCTCAGGACATCTCTCCTACCCTCGTCAGGACATCTCTCCTTCTGAAGATGAAGTCTCCTTCCCCTCGTCAACCTCAGGGCATCTCTCCTTCCCCTCGTCAGTCTCAGGGCATCTCTCCTTCTGAAGATGAAGTCTCCTTCCCCTCGTCAGCCTCAGGGCATCTCTCCTTCTGAAGATGAGTCTCCTTCCCCTCGTCAGCCTCAGGGCATCTCTCCTTCTGAAGATGAAGTCACTTTCCCCTTGTCAGCCTCAGGGCATCTCTCCTTCTGAAGATGAGTCTCCTTCCCCTCGTCGGCCTCAGGGCATCTCTCCTTCTGAAGATGAAGTCTCCTTCCCCTCGTCAGCCTCAGGGCATCTCTCCTTCCCCTCGTCAGCCTCAGGGCATCTCTCATTCTGAAGATGAGTGTACTTCCCCTCGTCAGTCTCCGGGCATCTCTCCTATCCCTTGTCAGGCTCGGGACACCTCTCCTTCCCCTCATCAGCCTCAGGTTATCTCTACTTCCCCTCGTCAGCCTCAGCGCATCTCTCCTTCTGAAGATGAAGTCTCCAGCCCCTCGTCAGCCTCAGGGCATCTCTCCTTCCCCTTGTCAGCCTCAGGGCATCTCTCCTTCCCCTCGTCAGCCTCAGGGCATCTCTCCTCCTGAAGATGAAGTCTCCTTCCCCTCGTCAGCCTCAGGGCATCTCTCTTTCCCCTCGTCAGCCTCAGGGCATCTCTCCTTCCCCTCGTCAGCAACAGGGCATCTCTCCTTCTGAAGATGAAGTCTCCTTCCCCTCGGCAGCCTCAGGGCATCTCTCCTTCTGAAGATGAAGTCTCCTTCCCCTTGTCAGCCTCAGGGCATCTCTCCTTCCCCTCGTCAGCCTCAGGGCATCTCTCCTTCTGAAGATGAAGTCTCCTTCCCCTCGGCATCCTCAGGGCATCTCTCCTTCTGAAGATGAAGTCTCCTTCCCCTTGTCAGCCTCAGGGCATCTCTCCTTCCCCTCGTCAGCCTCAGGGCATCTCTCCTTCTGAAGATGAAGTCTCCTTCCCCTCGTCAGCCTCAGGGCATCTCTCCTTCTGAAGATTAAGTCTCCTTCCCCTCATCGGCCTCAGGGCATCTCTCCTTCTGAAGATGAAGTCTCCTTCCCCTCGTCGGCCTCAGGGCATCTCTCCTTCTGAAGATGAAGTCTCCTTCCCCTCGTCATCCTCAGGGCATCTCTCCTTCTGAAGATGAAGTCTCCTTCCCCTCGTCAGCCTCAGTTCATCTCTCCTTCCCCTCGTCAGCCTCAGGGCATCTCTCCTTCCCCTCGTCAGCCTCAGGGCATCTCTCCTTCCCCTCGTCAGCCTCAGGGCATCTCTCCTTCCCCTCGTCAGCCTCAGGGCATCTCTCCTTCCCCTCGTCAGCCTCAGGGCATCTCTCCTTCTGAAGATTAAGTCTCCTTCACCTCGTCAGTCTCAGGGCATCTCTCCTTCACTTGTCGGCCTCAGAGCATCTCTCCATCCCCTCGTCAGCCTCAGCGCATCTCTCCTTCTGAAGATGAAGTCTCCTGCCCCTCATCGGCCTCAGGGCATCTCTCCTTCTGAAGATGAAGTCTCCTTCCCCTCGTCAGCCTCAGGGTGTCTCTCCTTCCCCTGGTCAGCCTCAGGGCATCTCTCCTTCCCCTCGTCAGCCTCAGGGCATCTCTCCTTCTGAAGATGAAGTCTCCTTCCCCTCGTCAGCCTCAGGGCATCTCTCCTTCCCCTCGTCAGCCTCAGGGCATCTCTCCTTCCCCTCGTCAGCCTCAGGGCATCTCTCCTTCCCCTCGTCAGCCTCAGGGCATCTCTCCTCCTGAAGATGAAGTCTCCTTCCCCTCGTCAGCCTCAGGGCATCTCTCCTTCCCCTTGTCAGCCTCAGGGCATCTCTCCTTCCCCTCGTCAGCCTCAGGGCATCTCTCCTTCTGAAGATGAAGTCTCCTTCCCCTCGTCAGCCTCAGGGCATCTCTCCTTCTGAAGATGAAGTCTCCTTCCCCTCGTCAGCCTCAGTTCATCTCTCCTTCCCCTCGTCAGCCTCAGGGCATCTCTCCTTCCCCTCGTCAGCCTCAGGACATCTCTCCTTCCCCTCGTCAGCCTCAGGGCATCTCTCCTTCCCCTCGTCAGCCTCAGGGCATCTCTCCTTCCCCTCGTCAGCCTCAGGGCATCTCTCCTTCTGAAGATTAAATCTCCTTCACCTCGTCAGTCTCAGGGCATCTCTCCTTCACTTGTCGGCCTCAGAGCATCTCTCCATCCCCTCGTCAGCCTCAGCGCATCTCTCCTTCTGAAGATGAAGTCTCCTGCCCCTCATCGGCCTCAGGGTATCTCTCCTTCTGAAGATGAAGTCTCCTTCCCCTCGTCAGCCTCAGGGTATCTCTCCTTCCCCTGGTCAGCCTCCAGGACATCTCTCCTTCCCCTCGTCAGCCTCAGGGCATCTCTCCTTCTGAAGATGAAGTCTCCTGCCCCTCGTCAGCCTCAGGGGATCTCTCCTTCCCCTTGTCAGCCTCAGGGCATCTCTCCTTCCCCTCGTCAGCCTCAGGGCATCTCTCCATCCCCTCATCAGCCTCAGGGCATCTCTCCTCCTGAAGATGAAGTCTCCTTCCCCTCGTCAGCCTCAGGGCATCTCTCCTTCCCCTTGTCATCCTCAGGGCATCTCTCCTTCCCCTCGTCAGCCTCAGGGCATCTCTCCTTCTGAAGATGAAGTCTCCTTCCCTCGTCAGCCTCAGGGCATCTCTCCTTCTGAAGTGAAGTCTCCTTCCCCTCGTCGGCCTCAGGGCATCTCTCCTTCTGAAGATGAAGTCTCCTTCCCCTCGTCAGCCTCAGGGTATCTCTCCTTCCCCTGGTCAGCCTCAGGACATCTCTCCTTCCCCTCGTCAGCCTCAGGGCATCTCTCCTTCTGAAGATGAAGTCTCCTGCCCCTCGTCAGCCTCAGGGCATCTCTCCTTCCCCTCGTCAACCTCAGGGCATCTCTCCTTCCCCTCGTCAGCCTCAGGGCATCTCTCCATCCCCTCATCAGCCTCAGGGCATCTCTCCTCCTGAAGATGAAGTCTCCTTCCCCACGTCAGCCTCAGGGCATCTCTCCTTCCCCTTGTCAGCCTCAGGGCATCTCTCCTTCCCCTCGTCAGCCTCAGGGCATCTCTCCTTCTGAAGATGAAGTCTCCTTCCCCTCGTCAGCCTCAGGGCATCTCTCCTTCTGAAGATGAAGTCTCCTTCCCCTCGTCAGCCTCAGGGCATCTCTCCTTCCCTTCGTCGGCCTCAGGGCATCTCTCCTTCTGAAGATGAAGTCTCCTTCCCCTCGTCAGCCTCAGGGCATCTCTCCTTCTGAAGATGAAGTCTCCTTCCCCTCGTCGGCCTCAGGGCATCTCTCCTTCTGAGTGAAGTCTCCTTCCCCTCGTCAGCCTCAGGGTATCTCTCCTTCCCCTGGTCAGCCTCAGGACATCTCTCCATCCCCTCGTCAGCCTCAGGGCATCTCGCCTTCTGAAGATGAAGTCTCCTTCCCCTCGTCAGCCTCAGGGCATCTCTCCTTCTGAAGTGAGTCTCCTTCCCCTCGTCGGCCTCAGGGCATCTCTCCTTCTGAAGATGAGTCTCCTTCACCTCGTCAGCCTCAGGGCATCTCTCCTTCCCCTCGTCAGCTTCAGGGCATCTCTCCTTCTGAAGATGAAGTCTCCTTCCCCTCGTCAGTCTCAGGGCATCTCTCCTTCACCTTGTCAGGCTCAGGACACTTCTCTTTTCCCCTCATCAGCCTCAGGGCATCTCTCCATCCCCTCGTCAGCCTCAGCGCATCTCTCCTTCTGAAGATGAAGTCTCCTGCCCCTCGTCAGCCTCAGGGCATCTCTCCTTCCCCTCGTCAGCCTCAGGGCATCTCTCCTTCCCCTCGTCAGCCTCAGGGCATCTCTCCTTCTGAAGATGATGTCTCCTTCCCTTGTCAGCCTCAGGGCATCTCTCCTTCTGCAGATGAAGTCTCCTTCCCCTCGTCAGCCTCAGGGCATCTCTCCTTCCCCTCGTCAGCCTCAGGGCATCTCGCCTTCTGAAGATGAAGACTCCTTCCCCTTTTCGGCCTCAGGGCATCTCTCCTTCTGAAGATGAAGTCTCCTTCCCCTCGTCAGCCTCGGGCATCTCTCCTTCCCTCGTCAGCCTCAGGGCATCTCTCCTTCTGAAGTGAGTCTCCTTCCCCTCGTCAGCCTCAGGGCATCTCTCCTTCCCCTCGTCAGCCTCAGGGCATCTCCTTCTGGTGGTCTCCTTCCCCTCGTCGGCCTCAGGGCATCTCGCCTTCTGAGATGAAGTCTCCTTCCCCTCGTCGGCCTCAGGGCATCTCTCCTTCTGAAGATGAAGTCTCCTTCCCCTCGTCAGCCTCAGGGCATCTCTCCTTCCCCTCGTCAGCCTCAGGACATCTCTCCTTCCCCTCGTCAGCCTCAGGGCATCTCTCCTTCCCCTCGTCAGCCTCAGGGCATCTCTCCTTCTGAAGATGAAGTCTCCTTCCCCTCGTCAGTCTCAGGGCATCTCTCCTTCCCTTGTCGGCCTCAGGCATCTCTCCTTCCCCTCGTCAGCCTCAGGGCATCTCTCCTTCTGAGTGAAGTCTCCTTCCCTCGTCAGCCTCAGGGCATCTCTCCTTCCCCTCGTCAGCCTCAGGGCATCTCTCCTTCCCCTCGTCGGCCTCAGGGCATCTCTCCTTCTGAAGATGAAGTCTCCTTCCCCTCGTCGGCCTCAGGGCATCTCTCCTTCTGAAGATGAAGTCTCCTTCCCCTCGTCAGCCTCAGGGTATCTCTCCTTCCCTGGTCAGCCTCAGGACATCTCTCCTTCCCCTCGTCAGCCTCAGGGCATCTCTCCTTCTGAAGATGAAGTCTCCTTCCGCTCGTCAGCCTCAGGGGATCTCTCCTTCCCCTCGTCAGCCTCAGGACATCTCTCCTTCCCCTCGTCAGCCTCAGGGCATCTCTCCTTCCCTCGTCAGCCTCGGGTCTCTCCTCCTGAGGAGTCTCCTTCCCCTCGTCAGCCTCAGGGCATCTCTCCTTCCCCTTGTCAGCCTCAGGGCATCTCTCCTTCTGAAGATGAAGTCTCCTTCCCCTCGTCAGCCTCAGGGCATCTCTCCTTCTGAAGATGAAGTCTCCTTCCCCTCGTCAGCCTCAGGGCATCTCTCCTTCCCCTTGTCAGCTTCAGGGCATCTCGCCTTCTGAAGATGATGTCTCCTTCCCTCGTCGGCCTCAGGGCATCTCTCCTTCTGAAGATGAAGTCTCCTTCCCCTCGTCAGCCTCAGGGCATCTCTCCTTTCCCTCGTCAGCCTCAGGGCATCTCTCCTTCCACTCGTCAGCCTCAGGGCATCTCTCCTTTTGAAGATGAAGTCTCCTTCCACTCGTCAGCCTCAGTGCATCTCTCCGTCTGAAGATGAAGTCTCCTTCCCCTTGTCAGGCTCAGGGCATCTCTCCTTCCCCTCGTCAGCCTCAGGGCATCTCTGCTTCTGAAGATGAAGTCTCCATCCCCTCGTCGGCCTCAGGGCATCTCTCCTTCTGAAAATGAAGTCTCCTTCCCCTCGTCAGGCTCAGGGCATCTCTCCTTCTGAAGATGAAGTCTCTTTCCCCTCGTCAGCCTCAGGGCATCTCTCCTTCCCCTCGTCAGCCTCAGGACATCTCTCCTACCCTCGTCAGGACATCTCTCCTTCTGAAGATGAAGTCTCCTTCCCCTCGTCAACCTCAGGGCATCTCTCCTTCCCCTCGTCAGTCTCAGGGCATCTCTCCTTCTGAAGATGAAGTCTCCTTCCCCTCGTCAGCCTCAGGGCATCTCTCCTTCTGAAGATGAAGTCTCCTTCCCCTCGTCAGCCTCAGGGCATCTCTCCTTCTGAAGATGAAGTCTCTTTCCCCTCGTCAGCCTCAGGGCATCTCTCCTTCTGAAGATGAAGTCTCCTTCCCCTCGTCGGCCTCAGGGCATCTCTCCTTCTGAAGATGAAGTCTCCTTCCCCTCGTCAGCCTCAGGGCATCTCTCCTTCCCCTCGTCAGCCTCAGGGCATCTCTCATTCTGAAGATGAAGTGTACTTCCCCTCGTCAGTCTCAGGGCATCTCTCCTATCCCTTGTCAGGCTCGGGACACCTCTCCTTCCCCTCATCAGCCTCAGGTTATCTCTACTTCCCCTCGTCAGCCTCAGCGCATCTCTCCTTCTGAAGATGAAGTCTCCAGCCCCTCGTCAGCCTCAGGGCATCTCTCCTTCCCCTTGTCAGCCTCAGGGCATCTCTCCATCCCCTAGTCAGCCTCAGGGCATCTCTCCTCCTGAAGATGAAGTCTCCTTCCCCTCGTCAGCCTCAGGGCATCTCTCTTTCCCCTCGTCAGCCTCAGGGCATCTCTCCTTCCCCTCGTCAGCAACAGGGCATCTCTCCTTCTGAAGATGAAGTCTCCTTCCCCTCGGCATCCTCAGGGCATCTCTCCTTCTGAAGATGAAGTCTCCTTCCCCTTGTCAGCCTCAGGGCATCTCTCCTTCCCCTCGTCAGCCTCAGGGCATCTCTCCTTCTGAAGATGAAGTCTCCTTCCCCTTGTCAGCCTCAGGGCATCTCTCCTTCCCCTCGTCAGCCTCAGGGCATCTCTCCTTCTGAAGATGAAGTCTCCTTCCCCTCGTCAGCCTCAGGGCATCTCTCCTTCTGAAGATTAAGTCTCCTTCCCCTCATCGGCCTCAGGGCATCTCTCCTTCTGAAGATGACGTCTCCTTCCCCTCGTCGGCCTCAGGGCATCTCTCCTTCTGAAGATGAAGTCTCCTTCCCCTCGTCATCCTCAGGGCATCTCTCCTTCTGAAGATGAAGTCTCCTTCCCCTCGTCAGCCTCAGGGCATCTCTCCTTCCCCTCGTCAGCCTCAGGGCATCTCTCCTTCCCCTCGTCAGCCTCAGGACATCTCTCCTTCCCCTCGTCAGCCTCAGGGCATCTCTCCTTCCCCTCGTCAGCCTCAGGGCATCTCTCCTTCTGAAGATTAAATCTCCTTCCCCTCGTCAGTCTCAGGGCATCTCTCCTTCCCCTTGTCGGCCTCAGAGCATCTCTCCATCCCCTCGTCAGCCTCAGCGCATCTCTCCTTCTGAAGATGAAGTCTCCTGCCCCTCGTCAGCCTCAGGGATCTCTCCTTCCCCTCGTCAGCCTCAGGGCATCTCTCCTTCCCCTCGTCAGCCTCAGGGCATCTCTCCTTCCCCTCGTCAGCCTCAGGGCATCTCTCCTTCTGAAGATGAAGTCTCCTTCCCCTCGTCAGCCTCAGGGCATCTCTCCTTCTGAAGATGAAGTCTCCTTCCCCTCGTCAGCCTCAGGGTATCTCTCCTTCCCCTGGTCAGCCTCAGGACATCTCTCCTTCCCCTCGTCAGCCTCAGGGCATCTCTCCTTCTGAAGATGAAGTCTCCTTCCCCTCGTCAGCCTCAGGGCATCTCTCCTTCCCCTCGTCAGCCTCAGGGCATCTCTCCTTCCCCTCGTCAGCCTCAGGGCATCTCTCCTTCCCCTCGTCAGCCTCAGGACATCTCTCCTTCCCCTCGTCAGCCTCAGGGCATCTCTCCTTCCCCTCGTCAGCCTCAGGGCATCTCTCCTTCTGAAGATGAAGTCTCCTTCCCCTCGTCAGCCTCAGGGGATCTCTCCTTCCCCTTGTCGGCCTCAGGGCATCTCTCCTTCCTCGTCAGCCTCAGCGCATCTCTCCTTCTGAAGATGAAGTCTCCTTCCCCTCGTCAGCCTCAGGGCATCTCTCCTTCCCCTCGTCAGCCTCAGGGCATCTCTCCTTCCCCTCGTCAGCCTCAGGGCATCTCTCTTTCTGAAGATGAAGTCTCCTTCCCCTCGTCGGCCTCAGGGCATCTCTCCTTCTGAAGATGAAGTCTCCTTCCCCTCGTCGGCCTCAGGGTATCTCTCCTTCCCCTGGTCAGCCTCAGGACATCTCTCCTTCCCCTCGTCAGCCTCAGGGCATCTCTCCTTCTGAAGATGAAGTCTCCTTCCCTCGTCAGCCTCAGGGCATCTCTCCTTCCCCTCGTCAGCCTCAGGACATCTCTCCTTCCCCTCGTCAGCCTCAGGGCATCTCTCCTTCCCCTCGTCAGCCTCAGGGCATCTCTCCTCCTGAAGATGAAGTCTCCTTCCCCTCGTCAGCCTCAGGGCATCTCTCCTTCCCCTTGTCAGCCTCAGGGCATCTCTCCTTCCCCTCGTCAGCCTCAGGGCATCTCTCCTTCTGAAGATGAAGTCTCCTTCCCCTCGTCAGCCTCAGGGCATCTCTCCTTCCCCTCGTCAGCCTCAGGGCATCTCTCCTTCCCCTCGTCAGCCTCAGGGCATCTCTCCTTCCCCTCGTCAGCCTCAGGGCATCTCTCCTCCTGAAGATGAAGTCTCCTTCCCCTCGTCAGCCTCAGGGCATCTCTCCTTCCCCTTGTCAGCCTCAGGGCATCTCTCCTTCCCCTCGTCAGCCTCAGGGCATCTCTCCTTCTGAAGATGAGTCTCCTTCCCTCGTCGGCCTCAGGGCATCTCTCCTTCTGAAGATGAAGTCTCCTTCCCCTCGTCAGCCTCAGGGTATCTCTCCTTCCCCTCGTCAGCCTCAGGGCATCTCTCCTTCCCCTCGTCAGCCTCAGGGCATCTCTCCTTCTGAAGATGAAGTCTCCTGCCCTCGTCAGCCTCAGGGGATCTCTCCTTCCCCTCGTCAACCTCAGGGCATCTCTCCTTCCCCTCGTCAGCCTCAGGGCATCTCTCCATCCCCTCATCAGCCTCAGGGCATCTCTCCTCCTGAAGATGAAGTCTCCTTCCCCTCGTCAGCCTCAGGGCATCTCTCCTTCCCCTTGTCAGCCTCAGGGCATTTCTCCTTCCCCTCGTCAGCCTCAGGGCATCTCTCCTTCTGAAGATGAAGTCTCCTTCCCCTCGTCAGCCTCAGGGCATCTCTCCTTCTGAAGATGAAGTCTCCTTCCCCTCGTCAGCCTCAGGGCATCTCTCCTTCCCCTTGTCAGCCTCAGGGCATCTCTCCTTCTGAAGATGAAGTCTCCTTCCCCTCGTCGGCCTCAGGGCATCTCTCCTTCTGAAGATGAAGTCTCCTTCCCCTCGTCAGCCTCAGGGTATCTCTCCTTCCCCTGGTCAGCCTCAGGACATCTCTCCTTCCCTCGTCAGCCTCAGGGCATCTCTCCTTCTGAAGATGAAGTCTCCTTCCCCTCGTTAGCCTCAGGGCATCTCTCCTTCCCCTCGTCAGCCTCAGGGCATCTCTCCTTCCCCTCGTCAGCCTCAGGGCATCTCTCCTTCCCCTCGTCAGCCTCAGGGCATCTCTCCTTCTGAAGATGAAGTCTCCTTCCCTCGTCAGCCTCAGGGCATCTCTCCTTCTGAGATGAGTCTCCTTCCCCTTGTCAGCCTCAGGGCATCTCTCCTTCTGAAGATGAAGTCTCCTTCCCCTCGTCAGCCTCAGGGCATCTCTCCTTCTGAAGATGAAGTCTCCTTCCCCTCGTCAGCCTCAGGGCATCTCTCCTTCCCCTCGTCAGCCTCAGGGCATCTCTCCTTCCCCTCGTCAGCCTCAGGGCATCTCTCCTTCCCCTCGTCAGCCTCAGGGCATCTCTCCTTCTGAAGATGAAGTCTCCTTCCCCTCGTCGGCCTCAGGGCATCTCTCCTTCTGAAGATGAAGTCTCCTTCCCCTCGTCAGCCTCAGGGTATCTCTCCTTCCCCTGGTCAGCCTCAGGACATCTCTCCTTCCCTCGTCAGCCTCAGGGCATCTCTCCTTCTGAAGATGAAGTCTCCTTCCCCTCGTCAGCCTCAGGGATCTCTCCTTCCCCTCGTCAGCCTCAGGGCATCTCTCCTTCCCCTCGTCAGCCTCAGGGCATCTCTCCTTCCCCTCGTCAGCCTCAGGGCATCTCTCCTTCTGAAGATGAAGTCTCCTTCCCCTCGTCAGCCTCAGGGCATCTCTCCTTCTGAGGGTCTCCTTCCCCTTGTCAGCCTCAGGGCATCTCTCCTTCTGAAGTGAGTCTCCTTCCCTTCGTCAGCCTCAGGGCATCTCTCCTTCTGAAGATGAAGTCTCCTTCCCCTCGTCAGCCTCAGGGCATCTCTCCTTCCCCTCGTCAGCCTCAGGGCATCTCTCCTTACCCTCGTCAGCCTCAGGGCATCTCTCCTTCCCCTCGTCAGCCTCAGGGTATCTCTCCTTCTGAAGATGAAGTCTCCTTCCCCTCGTCGGCCTCAGGGCATCTCTCCTTCTGAGTGAGTCTCCTTCCCTCGTCGGCCTCAGGGCATCTCTCCTTCTGAAGATGAAGTCTCCTTCCCTCGTCAGCCTCAGGGTATCTCTCCTTCCCCTGGTCAGCCTCAGGACATCTCTCCTTCCCCTCGTCAGCCTCAGGGCATCTCTCCTTCTGAAGATGAAGTCTCCTGCCCCTCGTCAGCCTCAGGGCATCTCTCCTTCCCCTCGTCAGCCTCAGGGCATCTCTCCTTCCCCTCGTCAGCCTCAGGGCATCTCTCCATCCCCTCGTCAGCCTCAGGGCATCTCTCCTCCTGAAGATGAAGTCTCCTTCCCCTCGTCAGCCTCAGGGCATCTCTCCTTCCCCTTGTCAGCCTCAGGGCATCTCTCCTTCCCCTCGTCAGCCTCAGGGCATCTCTCCTTCTGAAGATGAAGTCTCCTTCCCCTCGTCAGCCTCAGGGCATCTCTCCTTCTGAAGTGAAGTCTCCTTCCCTCGTCGGCCTCAGGGCATCTCTCCTTCTGAAGATGAAGTCTCCTTCCCTCGTCAGCCTCAGGGCATCTCTCCTTCCCCTCGTCGGCCTCAGGGCATCTCTCCTTCCCCTCGTCAGCCTCAGGGCATCTCTCCTTCCCTCGTCAGCCTCAGGGTATCTCTCCTTCTGAAGATGAAGTCTCCTTCCCCTCGTCAGCCTCAGGGCATCTCTCCTTCTGAAGATGAAGTCTCCTTCCCCTCGTCGGCCTCAGGGCATCTCTCCTTCTGAAGATGAAGTCTCCTTCCCCTCGTCAGCCTCAGGGTATCTCTCCTTCCCCTGGTCAGCCTCAGGACATCTCTCCTTCCCCTCGTCAGCCTCAGGGCATCTCTCCTTCTGAAGATGAAGTCTCCTTCCCTCGTCAGCCTCAGGGGATCTCTCCTTCCCCTCGTCAGCCTCAGGGCATCTCTCCTTCCCCTCGTCAGCCTCAGGGCATCTCTCCATCCCCTCGTCAGCCTCAGGGCATCTCTCCTCCTGAAGATGAAGTCTCCTTCCCCTCGTCAGCCTCAGGGCATCTCTCCTTCCCTTGTCAGCCTCAGGGCATCTCTCCTTCTGAGTAGTCTCCTTCCCCTCGTCAGCCTCAGGGCATCTCTCCTTCTGAAGATGAAGTCTCCTTCCCCTCGTCAGCCTCAGGGCATCTCTCCTTCTGAAGATGAAGTCTCCTTCCCCTCGTCGGCCTCAGGGCATCTCTCCTTCTGAAGATGAAGTCTCCTTCCCTCGTCAGCCTCAGGGTATCTCTCCTTCCCCTGGTCAGCCTCAGGACATCTCTCCATCCCCTCGTCAACCTCAGCGCATCTCTCCTTCTGAAGATGAAGTCTCCTGCCCCTCGTCAGCCTCAGGGATCTCTCCTTCCCCTCGTCAGCCTCAGGGCATCTCTCCTTCCCCTCGTCAGCCTCAGGGCATCTCTCCTTCCCCTCGTCAGCCTCAGGGCATCTCTCCTTCCCTCCTCAGCCTCAGGGCATCTCGCCTTCTGAAGATGAAGTCTCCTTCCCCTTGTCGGCCTCAGGGCATCTCTCCTTCTGAAGATGAAGTCTCCTTCCCTTGTCAGCCTCAGGGCATCTCTCCTTCCCCTCGTCAGCCTCAGGGCATCTCTCCTTCTGAAGATGAAGTCTCCTTCCCCTCGTCAGCCTCAGGGCATCTCTCCTTCCCCTCGTCGGCCTCAGGGCATCTCCTTCTGAGGTCTCCTTCCCCTCGTCAGCCTCAGGGCATCTCGCCTTCTGAAGATGAAGTCTCCTTCCCCTCGTCGGCCTCAGGGCATCTCTCCTTCTGAAGATGAAGTCTCCTTCCCCTCGTCAGCCTCAGGGCATCTCTCCTTCCCTCGTCAGCCTCAGGGCATCTCTCCTTCTGAAGATGAAGTCTCCTTCCCCTCGTCAGTCTCAGGGCATCTCTCCTTCCCTTGTCAGGCTCAGGACCTTCTCTTTTCCCCTCGTCAGCCTCAGGGCATCTCTCCTTCCCCTCGTCAGCCTCAGCGCATCTCTCCTTCTGAAGATAAAGTCTCCCTTCCCCTCGTCAGCCTCAGGGAATCTCTCCTTCCCCTCGTCAGCCTCAGGGCATCTCTCCTTCCCCTCGTCAGCCTCCGGGCATCTCTCCTTCTGAAGATGATGTCTCCTTCCCTTCGTCAGCCTCAGGGCATCTCTCCTTCTGCAGATGAAGTCTCCTTCCCCTCGTCAGCCTCAGGGCATCTCTCCTTCCCCTCGTCAGCCTCAGGGCATCTCTCCTTCTGAAGATGAAGTCTCCTTCCCCTCGTCGGCCTCAGGGCATCTCTCCTTCTGAAGAGGAAGTCTCCTTCCCTTGTCAGCCTCAGGGCATCTCTCCTTCCCCTCGTCAGCCTCAGGGCATCTCTCCTTCTGAAGATGAAGTCTCCTTCCCCTCGTCGGCCTCAGGGCATCTCTCCTTCTGAAGATGAAGTCTCCTTCCCCTCGTCAGCCTCAGGGTATCTCTCCTTCCCCTGGTCAGCCTCAGGACATCTCTCCTTCCCCTCGTCAGCCTCAGGGCATCTCTCCTTCTGAAGATGAAGTCTACTGCCCTCGTCAGCCTCAGGGGATCTCTCCTTCCCCTCGTCAACCTCAGGGCATCTCTCCTTCCCCTCGTCAGCCTCAGGGCATCTCTCCATCCCCTCATCAGCCTCAGGGCATCTCTCCTCCTGAAGATGAAGTCTCCTTCCCCTCGTCAGCCTCAGGGCATCTCTCCTTCCCCTTGTCAGCCTCAGGGCATCTCTCCTTCCCCTCGTCAGCCTCAGGGCATCTCTCCTTCTGAAGATGAAGTCTCCTTCCCCTCGTCAGCCTCAGGGCATCTCTCCTTCTGAAGATGAAGTCTCCTTCCCCTCGTCGGCCTCAGGGCATCTCTCCTTCTGAAGATGAAGTCTCCTTCCCCTCGTCAGCCTCAGGGTATCTCTCCTTCCCCTGGTCAGCCTCAGGACATCTCTCCTTCCCCTCGTCAGCCTCAGGGCATCTCTCCTTCTGAAGATGAAGTCTCCTTCCCCTCGTCAGCCTCAGGGGATCTCTCCTTCCCCTCGTCAGCCTCAGGGCATCTCTCCTTCCCCTCGTCAGCCTCAGGGCATCTCTCCTTCCCCTCGTCGGCCTCAGGGCATCTCTCCTTCTGAAGATGAGTCTCCTTCCCCTTGTCAGCCTCAGGGCATCTCTCCTTCTGAGGAAGTCTCCTTCCCCTTGTCAGCCTCAGGGCATCTCTCCTTCCCCTCGTCAGCCTCAGGGCATCTCTCCTTCTGAAGATGAAGTCTCCTTCCCCTCGTCAGCCTCAGGGCATCTCTCCTTCCCCTCGTCAGCCTCAGGGCATCTCGCCTTCTGAGATGAAGTCTCCTTCCCCTCGTCAGCCTCAGGGCATCTCGCCTTCTGAAGATGAAGTCTCCTTCCCCTCGTCGGCCTCAGGGCATCTCTCCTTCTGCGTGAAGTCTCCTTCCCTCGTCAGCCTCAGGGCATCTCTCCTTCCCTCGTCAGCCTCAGGGCATCTCTCCTTCTGAAGATGAAGTCTCCTTCCCCTCGTCAGTCTCAGGGCATCTCTCCTTCCCCTTGTCGGGCTCAGGGCACTCTCTTTCCCCTCGTCGGCCTCAGGGCATCTCTCCTTCCCCTCGTCAGCCTCAGGGCATCTCTCCTTCTGAAGATGAAGTCTCCTTCCCCTCGTCAGCCTCAGGGCATCTCTCCTTCCCCTCGTCAGCCTCAGGGCATCTCTCCTTCCCCTCGTCAGCCTCAGGGCATCTCTCCTTCTGAAGATGATGTCTCCTTCCCTTCGTCAGCCTCAGGGCATCTCTCCTTCTGCAGTGAGTCTCCTTCCCCTCGTCAGCCTCAGGGCATCTCTCCTTCCCCTCGTCAGCCTCAGGGCATCTCTCCTTCGGTGAGTCTCCTTCCCCTCGTCAGCCTCAGGGCATCTCTCCTTCTGAAGATGAAGTCTCCTTCCCCTTGTCAGCCTCAGGGCATCTCTCCTTCCCTCGTCAGCCTCAGGGCATCTCTCCTTCTGAAGATGAAGTCTCCTTCCCCTCGTCGGCCTCAGGGCATCTCTCCTTCTGAAGATGAAGTCTCCTTCCCCTCGTCAGCCTCAGGGTATCTCTCCTTCCCCTGGTCAGCCTCAGGACATCTCTCCTTCCCCTCGTCAGCCTCAGGGCATCTCTCCTTCTGAAGATGAAGTCTCCTGCCCCTCGTCAGCCTCAGGGATCTCTCCTTCCCCTCGTCAGCCTCAGGGCATCTCTCCTTCCCCTCGTCAGCCTCAGGGCATCTCTCCATCCCCTCATCAGCCTCAGGGCATCTCTCCTCCTGAAGATGAAGTCTCCTTCCCCTCGTCAGCCTCAGGGCATCTCTCCTTCCCCTTGTCAGCCTCAGGGCATCTCTCCTTCCCCTCGTCAGCCTCAGGGCATCTCTCCTTCTGAAGATGAAGTCTCCTTCCCCTCGTCAGCCTCAGGGCATCTCTCCTTCTGAAGATGAAGTCTCCTTCCCCTCGTCGGCCTCAGGGCATCTCTCCTTCTGAAGATGAAGTCTCCTTCCCCTCGTCAGCCTCAGGGTATCTCTCCTTCCCCTGGTCAGCCTCAGGACATCTCTCCTTCCCCTCGTCAGCCTCAGGGCATCTCTCCTTCTGAAGATGAAGTCTACCCCTCGTCAGCCTCAGGGATCTCTCCTTCCCCTCGTCAGCCTCAGGGCATCTCTCCTTCCCCTCGTCAGCCTCAGGGCATCTCTCCATCCCCTCGTCAGCCTCAGGGCATCTCTCCTCCTGAAGATGAAGTCTCCTTCCCCTCGTCAGCCTCAGGGCATCTCTCCTTCCCTTCGTCAGCCTCAGGGCATCTCTCCTTCTGAGTCTCCTTCCCCTCGTCAGCCTCAGGGCATCTCTCCTTCTGAAGATGAAGTCTCCTTCCCTCGTCAGCCTCAGGGCATCTCTCCTTCTGAAGATGAAGTCTCCTTCCCCTCGTCGGCCTCAGGGCATCTCTCCTTCTGAAGATGAAGTCTCCTTCCCCTCGTCAGCCTCAGGGTATCTCTCCTTCCCCTGGTCAGCCTCAGGGCATCTCTCCTTCCCCTCGTCAGCCTCAGGGCATCTCTCCTTCTGAAGATGAAGTCTCCTTCCCCTCGTCAGCCTCAGGGCATCTCTCCTTCCCCTCGTCAGCCTCAGGGCATCTCTCCTTCTGAGTGGTCTCCTTCCCCTCGTCAGCCTCAGGGCATCTCTCCTTCCCCTCCTCAGCCTCAGGGCATCTCTCCTTCTGAAGATGAAGTCTCCTTCCCCTTGTCAGCCTCAGGGCATCTCTCCTTCTGAGTGAGTCTCCTTCCCCTTGTCAGCCTCAGGGCATCTCTCCTTCCCCTCGTCAGCCTCAGGGCATCTCTCCTTCTGAAGATGAAGTCTCCTTCCCCTCGTCAGCCTCAGGGCATCTCTCCTTCCCCTCGTCAGCCTCAGGGCATCTCTCCTTCTGAGTGGTCTCCTTCCCTCGTCAGCCTCAGGGCATCTCTCCTTCTGAAGATGAAGTCTCCTTCCCCTCGTCGGCCTCAGGGCATCTCTCCTTCTGAAGATGAAGTCTCCTTCCCCTCGTCAGCCTCAGGGCATCTCTCCTTCCCCTCGTCAGCCTCAGGGCATCTCTCCTTCTGAAGATGAAGTCTCCTTCCCTCGTCAGTCTCAGGGCATCTCTCCTTCCCTGTCAGGCTCAGGCTCTCTCCTCGTCAGCCTCAGGGCATCTCTCCTTCCCCTCGTCAGCCTCAGGGCATCTCTCCTTCTGAAGATGAAGTCTCCTTCCCCTCGTCAGCCTCAGGGCATCTTTCCTTCCCCTCGTCGGCCTCAGGGCATCTCTCCTTCCCCTCGTCAGCCTCAGGGCATCTCTCCTTCTGAAGATGAAGTCTCCTTCCCTCGTCAGCCTCAGGGCATCTCTCCTTCCCTCGTCAGCCTCAGGGCATCTCTCCTTCGATGAGTCTCCTTCCCCTCGTCAGCCTCAGGGCATCTCTCCTTCCCTCGTCAGCCTCAGGGCATCTCTCCTTCCCCTCGTCAGCCTCAGGGCATCTCTCCTTCTGAAGATGAAGTCTCCTTCCCTCGTCAGCCTCAGGGCATCTCTCCTTCCCCTCCTCAGCCTCAGGGCATCTCGCCTTCTGAAGTGAAGTCTCCTTCCCCTTGTCAGCCTCAGGGCATCTCTCCTTCTGAAGATGAAGTCTCCTTCCCTTGTCAGCCTCAGGGCATCTCTCCTTCCCCTCGTCAGCCTCAGGGCATCTCTCCTTCTGAAGATGAAGTCTCCTTCCCTCGTCAGCCTCAGGGCATCTCTCCTTCCCTCGTCAGCCTCAGGGCATCTCGCCTTCTGAAGATGAAGTCTCCTTCCCCTCGTCAGCCTCAGGGCATCTCTCCTTCTGAAGATGAAGTCTCCTTCCCCTCGTCGGCCTCAGGGCATCTCTCCTTCTGAAGATGAAGTCTCCTTCCCCTCGTCAGCCTCAGGGCATCTCTCCTTCCCCTCGTCAGCCTCAGGGCATCTCTCCTTCTGATGAGTCTCCTTCCCTCGTCAGTCTCAGGGCATCTCTCCTTCCCCTTGTCAGGCTCAGGCCTTCTCTTTTCCCCTCGTCAGCCTCAGGGCATCTCTCCTTCCCCTCGTCAGCCTCAGGTCATCTCTCCTTCGGAAGATGAAGTCTCCTTCCCCTCGTCAGCCTCAGGGCATCTCTCCTTCCCCTCGTCAGCCTCAGGGCATCTCTCCTTCCCCTCGTCAGCCTCAGGGCATCTCTCCTTCTGAAGATGATGTCTCCTTCCCCTCGTCAGCCTCAGGGCATCTCTCCTTCTGCAGATGAAGTCTCCTTCCCCTCGTCAGCCTCAGGGCATCTCTCCTTCCCCTCGTCAGCCTCAGGGCATCTCTCCTTCTGAGTCAAGTCTCCTTCCCCTCGTCAGCCTCAGGGCATCTCTCCTTCTGAAGATGAAGTCTCCTTCCCCTCGTCAGCCTCAGGGCATCTCTCCTTCCCCTCGTCAGCCTCAGGGCATCTCTCCTTCTGAAGATGAAGTCTCCTTCCCCTCGTCAGCCTCAGGGCATCTCTCCTTCCCCTCGTCAGCCTCAGGGCATCTCTCCTTCTGAAGATGAAGTCTCCTTCCCCTCGTCAGCCTCAGGGCATCTCTCCTTCTGAAGATGAAGTCTCCTTCCCCTCGTCGGCCTCAGGGCATCTCTCCTTCTGAAGATGAAGTCTCCTTCCCCTCGTCAGCCTCAGGGCATCTCTCCTTCCCCTCGTCAGCCTCAGGACATCTCTCCTTCCCCTCGTCAGCCTCAGGGCATCTCTCCTTCCCCTCGTCAACCTCAGGGCATCTCTCCTTCCCCTCGTCAGCCTCAGGGCATCTCTCCATCCCCTCATCAGCCTCAGGGCATCTCTCCTCCTGAAGATGAAGTCTCCTTCCCCTCGTCAGCCTCAGGGCATCTCTCCTTCCCCTTGTCAGCCTCAGGGCATTTCTCCTTCCCCTCGTCAGCCTCAGGGCATCTCTCCTTCTGAAGATGAAGTCTCCTTCCCCTCGTCAGCCTCAGGGCATCTCTCCTTCTGAAGATGAAGTCTCCTTCCCCTCGTCAGCCTCAGGGCATCTCTCCTTCCCTTCGTCAGCCTCAGGGCATCTCTCCTTCTGAGTGAGTCTCCTTCCCTCGTCAGCCTCAGGGCATCTCTCCTTCTGAAGATGAAGTCTCCTTCCCCTCGTCGGCCTCAGGGCATCTCTCCTTCTGAAGATGAAGTCTCCTTCCCCTCGTCAGCCTCAGGGTATCTCTCCTTCCCCTGGTCAGCCTCAGGACATCTCTCCTTCCCCTCGTCAGCCTCAGGCGCATCTCTCCTTCTGAAGATGAAGTCTCCTGCCCCTCGTCAGCCTCAGGGATCTCTCCTTCCCCTCGTCAGCCTCAGGGCATCTCTCCTTCCCCTCGTCAGCCTCAGGGCATCTCTCCTTCCCCTCGTCAGCCTCAGGGCATCTCTCCTTCTGAAGATGAAGTCTCCTTCCCCTCGTCAGCCTCAGGGCATCTCTCCTTCCCTCCTCAGCCTCAGGGCATCTCTCCTTCTGAAGTGAGTCTCCTTCCCCTTGTCAGCCTCAGGGCATCTCTCCTTCTGAAGATGAAGTCTCCTTCCCTTGTCAGCCTCAGGGCATCTCTCCTTCCCCTCGTCAGCCTCAGGGCATCTCTCCTTCTGAAGTGAGTCTCCTTCCCCTCGTCAGCCTCAGGGCATCTCTCCTTCCCCTCGTCAGCCTCAGGGTATCTCTCCTTCTGAAGATGAAGTCTCCTTCCCCTCGTCAGCCTCAGGGCATCTCTCCTTCTGAAGATGAAGTCTCCTTCCCCTCGTCGGCCTCAGGGCATCTCTCCTTCTGAAGATGAAGTCTCCTTCCCCTCGTCAGCCTCAGGGCATCTCTCCTTCCCCTCGTCAGCCTCAGGGCATCTCTCCTTCTCGAGTGAGTCTCCTTCCCCTCTTCAGTCTCAGGGCATCTCTCCTTCCCCTTGTCAGGCTCAGGACCTCTCTTTTCCCTCGTCAGCCTCAGGGCATCTCTCCTTCCCCTCGTCCGCCTCAGGGCATCTCTCCTTCCCCTCGTCAGCCTCAGGGCATCTCTCCTTCCCCTCGTCAGCCTCAGGGCATCTCTCCTTCTGAAGATGAAGTCTCCTTCCCCTTGTCAGCCTCAGGGCATCTCTCCTTCTGCAGATGAAGTCTCCTTCCCCTCGTCAGCCTCAGGGCATCTCTCCTTCCCCTCGTCAGCCTCAGGGCATCTCTCCTTCTGAAGATGAAGTCTCCTTCCCCTCGTCAGCCTCAGGGCATCTCTCCTTCTGAAGATGAAGTCTCCTTCCCCTCGTCAGCCTCAGGGCATCTCTCCTTCCCCCTCGTCAGCCTCAGGGCATCTCCCTTCGAAGTGTCTCCTTCCCCTCGTCAGCCTCAGGGCATCTCTCCTTCCCTTCGTCGGCCTCAGGGCATCTCTCCTTCTGAAGATGAAGTCTCCTTCCCCTCGTCAGCCTCAGGGCATCTCTCCTTCCCCTCGTCAGCCTCAGGACATCTCTCCTTCCCCTCGTCAGCCTCAGGGCATCTCTCCTTCCCTCGTCAGCCTCAGGGCATCTCTCCTTCTGAAGATTAAGTCTCCTTCCCCTCGTCAGTCTCAGGGCATCTCTCCTTCCCTGTCGGCCTCGGCTCCTCCTTCCCCTCGTCAGCCTCAGGGCATCTCTCCTTCTGAAGATGAAGTCTCCTTCCCCTCGTCAGCCTCAGTGCATCTCTCCATCCCCTCATCAGCCTCAGGGCATCTCTCCTCCTGAAGATGAAGTCTCCTTCCCCTCGTCAGCCTCAGGGCATCTCTCCTTCCCCTTGTCAGCCTCAGGGCATTTCTCCTTCCCCTCGTCAGCCTCAGGGCATCTCTCCTTCTGAAGATGAAGTCTCCTTCCCCTCGTCAGCCTCAGGGCATCTCTCCTTCTGAAGATGAAGTCTCCTTCCCCTCGTCAGCCTCAGGGCATCTCTCCTTCCCCTTGTCAGCCTCAGGGCATCTCTCCTTCTGAAGATGAAGTCTCCTTCCCCTCGTCAGCCTCAGGGCATCTCTCCTTCTGAAGATGAAGTCTCCTTCCCCTCGTCGGCCTCAGGGCATCTCTCCTTCTGAAGATGAAGTCTCCTTCCCCTCGTCAGCCTCAGGGTATCTCTCCTTCCCCTGGTCAGCCTCAGGACATCTCTCCATCCCCTCGTCAGCCTCAGCGCATCTCTCCTTCTGAAGATGAAGTCTCCTGCCCCTCGTCAGCCTCAGGGATCTCTCCTTCCCCTCGTCAGCCTCAGGGCATCTCTCCTTCCCCTCGTCAGCCTCAGGGCATCTCTCCTTCCCCTCGTCAGCCTCAGGGCATCTCTCCTTCTGAAGATGAAGTCTCCTTCCCTCGTCAGCCTCAGGGCATCTCTCCTTCCCCTCGTCAGCCTCAGGGCATCTCTCCTTCTGAAGTGAAGTCTCGTTCCCCTTGTCAGCCTCAGGGCATCTCTCCTTCTGAAGATGAAGTCTCCTTCCCCTTGTCAGCCTCAGGGCATCTCTCCTTCCCCTCGTCAGCCTCAGGGCATCTCTCCTTCTGAAGATGAAGTCTCCTTCCCCTCGTCAGCCTCAGGGCATCTCTCCTTCCCCTCGTCAGCCTCAGGGCATCTCTCCTTCTGAGTGAGTCTCCTTCCCCTCGTCAGCCTCAGGTCATCTCTCCTTCTGAAGATGAAGTCTCCTTCCCCTCGTCGGCCTCAGGGCATCTCTCCTTCTGAAGATGAAGTCTCCTTCCCCTCGTCAGCCTCAGGGCATCTCTCCTTCCCCTCGTCAGCTTCAGGGCATCTCTCCTTCTGAAGATGAGTTTCCTTCCCCTCGTCAGTCTCAGGGCATCTCTCCTTCCCCTTGTCAGGCTCAGGACACTTCTCTTTTCCCCTCATCAGCCTCAGGGCATCTCTCCTTCCCCTCGTCAGCCTCAGGGAATCTCTCCTTCCCCTCGTCAGCCTCAGGGCATCTCTCCTTCCCCTCGTCAGCCTCAGGGCATCTCTCCTTCTGAAGATGAAGTCTCCTTCCCTTCGTCAGCCTCAGGGCATCTCTCCTTCTGCAGTGTCTCCTTCCCCACGTCAGCCTCAGGGCATCTCTCCTTCCCCTCGTCAGCCTCAGGGCATCTCTCCTTCTGAAGATGAAGTCTCCTTCCACTCGTCAGCCTCAGGGCATCTCTCCTTCTGAAGATGAAGTCTCCTTCCCCTCGTCAGCCTCAGGGCATCTCTCCTTCCCCTCGTCAGCCTCAGGGCATCTCTCCTTCTGAATGAGTCTCCTTCCCCTCGTCAGCCTCAGGGCATCTCTCCTTCCCTTCGTCAGCCTCAGGGCATCTCTCCTTCTGAAGATGAAGTCTCCTTCCCCTCGTCAGCCTCAGGGCATCTCTCCTTCCCCTCGTCAGCCTCAGGACATCTCTCCTTCCCCTCGTCAGCCTCAGGGCATCTCTCCTTCCCCTCGTCAGCCTCAGGGCATCTCTCCTTCTGAAGATGAAGTCTCCTTCCCCTCGTCAGACTCAGGGCATCTCTCCTTCCCCTCGTCGGCCTCAGAGCATCTCTCCTTCCCCTCGTCAGCCTCAGGGCATCTCTCCTTCTGAAGATGAAGTCTCCTTCCCCTCGTCAGCCTCAGTGCATCTCTCCTCCCCTCGTCAGCCTCAGGGCATCTCTCCTTCCCCTCGTCAGCCTCAGGGCATCTCTCCTTCTGAAGATGAAGTCTCCTTCCCCTCGTCAGCCTCAGGGCATCTCTCCTTCTGAAGATGAAGTCTCCTTCCCCTCGTCGGCCTCAGGGCATCTCTCCTTCTGAAGATGAAGTCTCCTTCCCCTCGTCAGCCTCAGGGTATCTCTCCTTCCCCTGGTCAGCCTCAGGACATCTCTCCTTCCCCTCGTCAGCCTCAGGGCATCTCTCCTTCTGAAGATGAAGTCTCCTTCCCCTCGTCAGCCTCAGGGCATCTCTCCTTCCCCTCGTCAGCCTCAGGGCATCTCTCCTTCCCCTCGTCAGCCTCAGGGCATCTCTCCTTCCCCTCGTCAGCCTCAGGGCATCTCTCCTCCTGAAGATGAAGTCTCCTTCCCCTCGTCAGCCTCAGGGCATCTCTCCTTCCCCTTGTCAGCCTCAGGGCATCTCTCCTTCTGAAGTGAAGTCTCCTTCCCTCGTCAGCCTCAGGGCATCTCTCCTTCTGAAGATGAAGTCTCCTTCCCCTCGTCAGCCTCAGGGCATCTCTCCTTCCCTTGTCAGCCTCAGGGCATCTCTCCTTCTGAAGATGAAGTCTCCTTCCCTCGTCGGCCTCAGGGCATCTCTCCTTCTGAAGATGAAGTCTCCTTCCCCTCGTCAGCCTCAGGGCATCTCTCCTTCCCCTTGTCAGCCTCAGGGCATCTCTCCTTCTGAGTGAAGTCTCCTTCCCTCGTCAGCCTCAGGGCATCTCTCCTTCTGAAGATGAAGTCTCCTTCCCCTCGTCGGCCTCAGGGCATCTCTCCTTCTGAAGATGAAGTCTCCTTCCCCTCGTCAGCCTCAGGGTATCTCTCCTTCCCCTGGTCAGCCTCAGGACATCTCTCCTTCCCCTCGTCAGCCTCAGGGCATCTCTCCTTCTGAAGATGAAGTCTACTGCCCCTCGTCAGCCTCAGGGCATCTCTCCTTCCCCTCGTCAACCTCAGGGCATCTCTCCTTCCCCTCGTCAGCCTCAGGGCATCTCTCCATCCCCTCGTCAGCCTCAGGGCATCTCTCCTCCTGAAGATGAAGTCTCCTTCCCCTCGTCAGCCTCAGGGCATCTCTCCTTCCCCTTGTCAGCCTCAGGGCATCTCTCCTTCCCCTCGTCAGCCTCAGGGCATCTCTCCTTCTGAAGATGAAGTCTCCTTCCCCTCGTCGGCCTCAGGGCATCTCTCCTTCTGAAGATGAAGTCTCCTTCCCCTCGTCAGCCTCAGGGTATCTCTCCTTCCCCTGGTCAGCCTCAGGACATCTCTCCTTCCCCTCGTCAGCCTCAGGGCATCTCTCCTTCTGAAGATGAAGTCTCCTTCCCCTCGTCAGCCTCAGGGCATCTCTCCTTCCCCTCGTCAGCCTCAGGGCATCTCTCCTTCCCCTCGTCAGCCTCAGGGCATCTCTCCTTCCCCTCGTCAGCCTCAGGGCATCTCTCCTTCTGAAGATGAAGTCTCCTTCCCCTCGTCAGCCTCAGGGCATCTCTCCTTCCCCTTGTCAGCCTCAGGGCATCTCTCCTTCCCCTCGTCAGCCTCAGGGCATCTCTCCTTCTGAAGATGAAGTCTCCTTCCCCTCGTCAGCCTCAGGGCATCTCTCCTTCTGAAGATGAAGTCTCCTTCCCCTCGTCAGCCTCAGGGCATCTCTCCTTCCCCTCGTCAGCCTCAGGGCATCTCTCCTTCTGAAGGAAGTCTCCTTCCCTCGTCAGCCTCAGGGCATCTCTCCTTCTGAAGATGAAGTCTCCTTCCCCTCGTCGGCCTCAGGGCATCTCTCCTTCTGAAGATGAAGTCTCCTTCCCCTCGTCAGCCTCAGGGCATCTCTCCTTCCCCTGGTCGGCCTCAGGACATCTCTCCTTCCCCTCGTCAGCCTCAGGGCATCTCTCCTTCTGAAGATGAAGTCTCCTTCCCCTCGTCAGCCTCAGGGCATCTCTCCTTCCCCTCGTCAGCCTCAGTGCATCTCTCCTTCCCTCGTCAGCCTCAGGGCATCTCTCCTTCCCCTCGTCAGCCTCAGGGCATCTCTCCTTCTGAAGATGAAGTCTCCTTCCCCTCGTCAGCCTCAGGGCATCTCTCCTTCCCCTTGTCAGCTTCAGGGCATCTCTCCTCTGAAGATGATGTCTCCTTCCCTCGTCGGCCTCAGGGCATCTCTCCTTCTGAGTGAAGTCTCCTTCCCCTCGTCAGCCTCAGGGCATCTCTCCTTCCCCTTGTCAGCCTCAGGGCATCTCTCCTTCTGAAGTGAGTCTCCTTCCCCTCGTCAGCCTCAGGGCATCTCTCCTTCTGAAGATGAAGTCTCCTTCCCCTCGTCGGCCTCAGGGCATCTCTCCTTCTGAAGATGAAGTCTCCTTCCCCTCGTCAGCCTCAGGGTATCTCTCCTTCCCCTGGTCAGCCTCAGGACATCTCTCCTTCCCCTCGTCAGCCTCAGGGCATCTCTCCTTCTGAAGATGAAGTCTCCTGCCCCTCGTCAGCCTCAGGGGATCTCTCCTTCCCCTCGTCAACCTCAGGGCATCTCTCCTTCCCCTCGTCAGCCTCAGGGCATCTCTCCTTCCCCTCATCAGCCTCAGGGCATCTCTCCTCCTGAAGATGAAGTCTCCTTCCCCTCGTCAGCCTCAGGGCATCTCTCCTTCCCCTTGTCAGCCTCAGGGCATCTCTCCTTCCCCTCGTCAGCCTCAGGGCATCTCTCCTTCTGAAGATGAAGTCTCCTTCCCCTCGTCGGCCTCAGGGCATCTCTCCTTCTGAAGATGAAGTCTCCTTCCCCTCGTCAGCCTCAGGGTATCTCTCCTTCCCCTGGTCAGCCTCAGGACATCTCTCCTTCCCCTCGTCAGCCTCAGGGCATTTCTCCTTCTGAAGATGAAGTCTACTGCCCCTCGTCAGCCTCAGGGGATCTCTCCTTCCCCTCGTCAGCCTCAGGGCATCTCTCCTTCCCCTCGTCAGCCTCAGGGCATCTCTCCATCCCCTCATCAGCCTCAGGGCATCTCTCCTCCTGAAGATGAAGTCTCCTTCCCCACGTCAGCCTCAGGGCATCTCTCCTTCCCCTTGTCAGCCTCAGGGCATTTCTCCTTCCCCTCGTCAGCCTCAGGGCATCTCTCCTTCTGAAGATGAAGTCTCCTTCCCCTCGTCAGCCTCAGGGCATCTCTCCTTCTGAAGATGAAGTCTCCTTCCCCTCGTCAGCCTCAGGGCATCTCTCCTTCCCCTCGTCAGCCTCAGGGCATCTCTCCTTCTGAAGATGAAGTCTCCTTCCCCTCGTCAGCCTCAGGGCATCTCTCCTTCTGAAGATGAAGTCTCCTTCCCCTCGTCGGCCTCAGGGCATCTCTCCTTCTGAAGATGAAGTCTCCTTCCCCTCGTCAGCCTCAGGGTATCTCTCCTTCCCCTGGTCAGCCTCAGGACATCTCTCCTTCCCCTCGTCAACCTCAGCGCATCTCTCCTTCTGAAGATGAAGTCTCCTGCCCCTCGTCAGCCTCAGGGATCTCTCCTTCCCCTCGTCAGCCTCAGGGCATCTCTCCTTCCCCTCGTCAGCCTCAGGGCATCTCTCCTTCCCCTCGTCAGCCTCAGGGCATCTCTCCTTCTGAAGATGAAGTCTCCTTCCCCTCGTCAGCCTCAGGGCATCTCTCCTTCCCCTCCTCAGCCTCAGGGCATCTCTCCTTCTGAAGTGAGTCTCCTTCCCCTTGTCAGCCTCAGGGCATCTCTCCTTCTGAAGATGAAGTCTCCTTCCCCTTGTCAGCCTCAGGGCATCTCTCCTTCTGAAGATGAAGTCTCCTTCCCTCGTCAGCCTCAGGGATCTCTCCTTCCCTCGTCAGCCTCAGGGCATCTCTCCTTCCCCTCGTCAGCCTCAGGGCATCTCTCCTTCCCCTCGTCAGCCTCAGGGCATCTCTCCTTCTGAAGATGAAGTCTCCTTCCCCTCGTCAGCCTCAGGGCATCTCTCCTTCTGAAGATGAAGTCTCCTTCCCCTCGTCTGCCTCAGGGCATCTCTCCTTCTGAAGATGAAGTCTCCTTCCCTCGTCAGCCTCAGGGTATCTCTCCTTCCCCTGGTCAGCCTCAGGACATCTCTCCTTCCCCTCGTCAGCCTCAGGGCATCTCTCCTTCTGAAGATGAAGTCTACTGCCCCTCGTCAGCCTCAGGGGATCTCTCCTTCCCCTCGTCAACCTCAGGGCATCTCTCCTTCCCCTCGTCAGCCTCAGGGCATCTCTCCTTCCCCTCATCAGCCTCAGGGCATCTCTCCTCCTGAAGATGAAGTCTCCTTCCCCTCGTCAGCCTCAGGGCATCTCTCCTTCCCCTTGTCAGCCTCAGGGCATCTCTCCTTCCCCTCGTCAGCCTCAGGGCATCTCTCCTTCTGAAGATGAAGTCTCCTTCCCCTCGTCAGCCTCAGGTCATCTCTCCTTCTGAAGATGAAGTCTCCTTCCCCTCGTCGGCCTCAGGGCATCTCTCCTTCTGAAGATGAAGTCTCCTTCCCCTCGTCAGCCTCAGGGTATCTCTCCTTCCCCTGGTCAGCCTCAGGACATCTCTCCTTCCCCTCGTCAGCCTCAGGGCATTTCTCCTTCTGAAGATGAAGTCTCCTTCCCTCGTCAGCCTCAGGGCATCTCTCCTTCCCCTCGTCAGCCTCAGGGCATCTCTCCTTCTGAGGGTCTCCTTCCCCTCGTCGGCCTCAGGGCATCTCTCCTTCTGAAGATGAAGTCTCCTTCCCCTCGTCAGCCTCAGGGCATCTCTCCTTCCCTTGTCGGCCTCAGGGCATCTCTCCTTCTGAAGATGAGTCTCCTTCCCCTCGTCAGCCTCAGGGCATCTCTCCTTCTGAAGATGAAGTCTCCTTCCCCTCGTCGGCCTCAGGGCATCTCTCCTTCTGAAGATGAAGTCTCCTTCCCCTCGTCAGCCTCAGGGTATCTCTCCTTCCCCTGGTCAGCCTCAGGACATCTCTCCTTCCCTCGTCAGCCTCAGGGCATCTCTCCTTCTGAAGATGAAGTCTCCTTCCCCTCGTCAGCCTCAGGGGATCTCTCCTTCCCCTCGTCAGCCTCAGGGCATCTCTCCTTCCCCTCGTCAGCCTCAGGGCATCTCTCCATCCCCTCATCAGCCTCAGGGCATCTCTCCTCCTGAAGATGAAGTCTCCTTCCCCTCGTCAGCCTCAGGGCATCTCTCCTTCCCCTTGTCAGCCTCAGGGCATCTCTCCTTCCCCTCGTCAGCCTCAGGGCATCTCTCCTTCTGAAGATGAAGTCTCCTTCCCTCGTCGGCCTCAGGGCATCTCTCCTTCTGAAGATGAAGTCTCCTTCCCTCGTCAGCCTCAGGGTATCTCTCCTTCCCCTGGTCAGCCTCAGGACATCTCTCCTTCCCCTCGTCAGCCTCAGGGCATTTCTCCTTCTGAAGATGAAGTCTACTGCCCCTCGTCAGCCTCAGGGGATCTCTCCTTCCCCTCGTCAACCTCAGGGCATCTCTCCTTCCCCTCGTCAGCCTCAGGGCATCTCTCCATCCCCTCATCAGCCTCAGGGCATCTCTCCTCCTGAAGATGAAGTCTCCTTCCCCACGTCAGCCTCAGGGCATCTCTCCTTCCCTTGTCAGCCTCAGGGCATTTCTCCTTCCCCTCGTCAGCCTCAGGGCATCTCTCCTTCTGAAGATGAAGTCTCCTTCCCCTCGTCAGCCTCAGGGCATCTCTCCTTCTGAAGATGAAGTCTCCTTCCCCTCGTCAGCCTCAGGGCATCTCTCCTTCCCCTTGTCGGCCTCAGGGCATCTCTCCTTCTGAAGATGAAGTCTCCTTCCCCTCGTCAGCCTCAGGGCATCTCTCCTTCTGAAGATGAAGTCTCCTTCCCCTCGTCGGCCTCAGGGCATCTCTCCTTCTGAAGATGAAGTCTCCTTCCCCTCGTCAGCCTCAGGGTATCTCTCCTTCCCCTGGTCAGCCTCAGGACATCTCTCCTTCCCCTCGTCAACCTCAGCGCATCTCTCCTTCTGAAGATGAAGTCTCCTGCCCCTCGTCAGCCTCAGGGATCTCTCCTTCCCCTCGTCAGCCTCAGGGCATCTCTCCTTCCCCTCGTCAGCCTCAGGGCATCTCTCCTTCCCCTCGTCAGCCTCAGGGCATCTCTCCTTCTGAAGATGAAGTCTCCTTCCCCTCGTCAGCCTCAGGGCATCTCTCCTTCCCCTCCTCAGCCTCAGGGCATCTCGCCTTCTGAAGATGAAGTCTCCTTCCCCTTGTCAGCCTCAGGGCATCTCTCCTTCTGAAGATGAAGTCTCCTTCCCCTTGTCAGCCTCAGGGCATCTCTCCTTCTGAAGATGAAGTCTCCTGCCCCTCGTCAGCCTCAGGGCATCTCTCCTTCCCCTCGTCAGCCTCAGGGCATCTCTCCTTCCCCTCGTCAGCCTCAGGGCATCTCTCCTTCCCTCGTCAGCCTCAGGGCATCTCTCCTTCTGAAGATGAAGTCTCCTTCCCCTCGTCAGCCTCAGGGCATCTCTCCTTCTGAAGTGAGTCTCCTTCCCCTCGTCGGCCTCAGGGCATCTCTCCTTCTGAAGATGAAGTCTCCTTCCCCTCGTCAGCCTCAGGGTATCTCTCCTTCCCCTGGTCAGCCTCAGGGCATCTCTCCTTCCCCTCGTCAGCCTCAGGGCATCTCTCCTTCTGAAGATGAGTCTCTTCCCCTCGTCAGCCTCAGGGCATCTCTCCTTCCCCTCGTCAGCCTCAGGGCATCTCTCCTTCCCCTCGTCAGCCTCAGGGCATCTCTCCTTCCCTTGTCAGCCTCAGGGCATCTCTCCTTCCCCTCGTCAGCCTCAGGGCATCTCTCCTTCTGAAGATGAAGTCTCCTTCCCCTCGTCAGCCTCAGTTCATCTCTCCTTCTGAAGATGAAGTCTCCTTCCCCTCGTCGGCCTCAGGGCATCTCTCCTTCTGAAGATGAAGTCTCCTTCCCCTCGTCAGCCTCAGGGTATCTCTCCTTCCCCTGGTCAGCCTCAGGACATCTCTCCTTCCCCTCGTCAGCCTCAGGGCATTTCTCCTTCTGATGATGAAGTCTACTGCCCCTCGTCAGCCTCAGGGGATCTCTCCTTCCCCTCGTCAACCTCAGGGCATCTCTCCTTCCCCTCGTCAGCCTCAGGGCATCTCTCCATCCCCTCATCAGCCTCAGGGCATCTCTCCTCCTGAAGATGAAGTCTCCTTCCCCTCGTCAGCCTCAGGGCATCTCTCCTTCCCCTTGTCAGCCTCAGGGCATTTCTCCTTCCCCTCGTCAGCCTCAGGGCATCTCTCCTTCTGAAGATGAAGTCTCCTTCCCCTCGTCAGCCTCATTGCATCTCTCCTTCTGAAGATGAAGTCTCCTTCCCCTCGTCAGCCTCAGGGCATCTCTCCTTCCCCTTGTCAGCCTCAGGGCATCTCTCCTTCTGAAGTGAAGTCTCCTTCCCTCGTCAGCCTCAGGGCATCTCTCCTTCTGAAGATGAAGTCTCCTTCCCCTCGTCGGCCTCAGGGCATCTCTCCTTCTGAAGATGAAGTCTCCTTCCCCTCGTCAGCCTCAGGGTATCTCTCCTTCCCCTGGTCAGCCTCAGGACATCTCTCCTTCCCCTCGTCAGCCTCAGGGCATCTCTCCTTCTGAAGATGAAGTCTCCTGCCCCTCGTCAGCCTCAGGGCATCTCTCCTTCCCCTCGTCAGCCTCAGGGCATCTCTCCTTCCCCTCGTCAGCCTCAGGGCATCTCTCCTTCCCCTCGTCAGCCTCAGGGCATCTCTCCTTCTGAAGATGAAGTCTCCTTCCCCTCGTCAGCCTCAGGGCATCTCTCCATCCTCTCATCAGCCTCAGGGAATCTCTCCTCCTGAAGATGAAGTCTCCTTCCCCTTGTCAGCCTCAGGGCATCTCTCCTTCCCCTCGTCAGCCTCAGGGCATCTCTCCTTCTGAAGATGAAGTCTCCTTCCCTCGTCAGCCTCAGGGCATCTCTCCTTCTGAAGATGAAGTCTCCTTCCCCTCGTCAGCCTCAGGGCATCTCTCCTTCCCCTCGTCAGCCTCAGGGCATCTCTCCTTCTGAAGATGAAGTCTCCTTCCCCTCGTCAGTCTCAGGGCATCTCTCCTTCCCCTTGTCAGGCTCAGGACACTTCTCTTTTCCCCTCGTCAGCCTCAGGGCATCTCTCCTTCCCCTCGTCAGCCTCAGGCGCATCTCTCCTTCGGAAGATGAAGTCTCCTTCCCCTCGTCAGCCTCAGGGAATCTCTCCTTCCCCTCGTCAGCCTCAGGGCATCTCTCCTTCCCCTCGTCAGCCTCAGGGCATCTCTCCTTCTGAAGATGATGTCTCCTTCCCCTTGTCAGCCTCAGGGCATCTCTCCTTCTGCAGATGAAGTCTCCTTCCCCACGTCAGCCTCAGGGCATCTCTCCTTCCCCTCGTCAGCCTCAGGGCATCTCTCCTTCTGAAGATCAAGTCTCCTTCCCCTTGTCAGCCTCAGGGCATCTCTCCTTCCCCTCGTCAGCCTCAGGGCATCTCTCCTTCTGAAGATGAAGTCTCCTTCCCCTCGTCAGCCTCAGGGCATCTCTCCTTCCCCTCGTCAGCCTCAGGGCATCTCTCCTTCTGAAGGAAGTCTCCTTCCCTCGTCAGCCTCAGGGCATCTCTCCTTCTGAAGATGAAGTCTCCTTCCCCTCGTCGGCCTCAGGGCATCTCTCCTTCTGAAGATGAAGTCTCCTTCCCCTCGTCAGCCTCAGGGTATCTCTCCTTCCCCTGGTCAGCCTCAGGACATCTCTCCTTCCCCTCGTCAGCCTCAGGGCATTTCTCCTTCTGAAGATGAAGTCTCCTGCCCCTCGTCAGCCTCAGGGGATCTCTCCTTCCCCTCGTCAACCTCAGGGCATCTCTCCTTCCCCTCGTCAGCCTCAGGGCATCTCTCCATCCCCTCATCAGCCTCAGGGCATCTCTCCTCCTGAAGATGAAGTCTCCTTCCCCACGTCAGCCTCAGGGCATCTCTCCTTCCCCTTGTCAGCCTCAGGGCATTTCTCCTTCCCCTCGTCAGCCTCAGGGCATCTCTCCTTCTGAAGATGAAGTCTCCTTCCCCTCGTCAGCCTCAGGGCATCTCTCCTTCTGAAGATGAAGTCTCCTTCCCCTCGTCAGCCTCAGGGCATCTCTCCTTCCCCTTGTCAGCCTCAGGGCATCTCTCCTTCTGAAGATGAAGTCTCCTTCCCCTCGTCAGCCTCAGGGCATCTCTCCTTCTGAAGATGAAGTCTCCTTCCCTCGTCGGCCTCAGGGCATCTCTCCTTCTGAAGATGAAGTCTCCTTCCCCTCGTCAGCCTCAGGGTATCTCTCCTTCCCCTGGTCAGCCTCAGGACATCTCTCCATCCCCTCGTCAGCCTCAGCGCATCTCTCCTTCTGAAGATGAAGTCTCCTTCCCCTCGTCAGCCTCAGGGCATCTCTCCTTCCCCTCGTCAGCCTCAGGGCATCTCTCCTTCCCCTCCTCAGCCTCAGGGCATCTCTCCTCGGGTCTCCTTCCCCTTGTCAGCCTCAGGGCATCTCTCCTTCTGAAGATGAAGTCTCCTTCCCTTCGTCATCCTCAGGGCATCTCTCCTTCCCCTCGTCAGCCTCAGGGCATCTCTCCTTCTGAAGATGAAGTCTCCTTCCCCTCGTCAGCCTCAGGGCATCTCTCCTTCCCCTCGTCGGCCTCAGGGCATCTCTCCTTCTGAAGATGAAGTCTCCTTCCCCTCGTCAGCCTCAGGTCATCTCTCCTTCGAAGATGAAGTCTCCTTCCCCTCGTCGGCCTCAGGGCATCTCTCCTTCTGAAGATGAAGTCTCCTTCCCCTCGTCAGCCTCAGGGCATCTCTCCTTCCCCTCGTCAGCCTCAGGGCATCTCTCCTTCTGAAGATGAAGTTTCCTTCCCCTCGTCAGTCTCAGGGCATCTCTCCTTCCCCTTGTCAGCCTCAGACCTCTCTTCCCTGTCAGCCTCAGGGCATCTCTCCTTCCCCTCGTCAGCCTCAGCGCATCTCTCCTTCGGAAGATAAAGTCTCCTGCCCCTCGTCAGCCTCAGGGAATCTCTCCTTCCCCTCGTCAGCCTCAGGGCATCTATCCTTCTGAAGATGAAGTCTCCTTCCCCTCGTCAGCCTCAGGGCATCTCTCCTTCTGAAGATGAAGTCTCCTTCCCCTCGTCGGCCTCAGGGCATCTCTCCTTCTGAAGATGAAGTCTCCTTCCCCTCGTCAGCCTCAGGGTATCTCTCCTTCCCCTGGTCAGCCTCAGGACATCTCTCCATCCCCTCGTCAACCTCAGCGCATCTCTCCTTCTGAAGATGAAGTCTCCTGCCCCTCGTCAGCCTCAGGGATCTCTCCTTCCCCTCGTCAGCCTCAGGGCATCTCTCCTTCCCCTCGTCAGCCTCAGGGCATCTCTCCTTCCCCTCGTCAGCCTCAGGGCATCTCTCCTTCTGAAGATGAAGTCTCCTTCCCCTCGTCAGCCTCAGGGCATCTCTCCTTCCCCTCCTCAGCCTCAGGGCATCTCGCCTTCTGAAGATGAAGTCTCCTTCCCCTTGTCAGCCTCAGGGCATCTCTCCTTCTGAAGATGAAGTCTCCTTCCCCTTGTCAGCCTCAGGGCATCTCTCCTTCCCCTCGTCAGCCTCAGGGCATCTCTCCTTCTGAAGATGAAGTCTCCTTCCCCTCGTCAGCCTCAGGGCATCTCTCCTTCCCCTCGTCAGCCTCAGGGCATCTCGCCTTCTGAAGATGAAGTCTCCTTCCCCTCGTCAGCCTCAGGTCATCTCGCCTTCTGAAGATGAAGTCTCCTTCCCCTCGTCGGCCTCAGGGCATCTCTCCTTCTGAAGATGAAGTCTCCTTCCCCTCGTCAGCCTCAGGGCATCTCTCCTTCCCCTCGTCAGCTTCAGGGCATCTCTCATTCTGAAGATGAAGTTTCCTTCCCCTCGTCAGTCTCAGGGCATCTCTCCTTCCCCTTGTCAGGCTCAGGACACTTCTCTTTTCCCCTCATCAGCCTCAGGGCATCTCTCCTTCCCCTCGTCAGCCTCAGCGCATCTCTCCTTCGGAAGATAAAGTCTCCTGCCCCTCGTCAGCCTCAGGGAATCTCTCCTTCCCCTCGTCAGCCTCAGGGCATCTCTCCTTCCCCTCGTCAGCCTCAGGGCATCTCTCCTTCTGAAGATGAAGTCTCCTTCCCCTCGTCAGCCTCAGGGCATCTCTCGTTCTGAAGATGAAGTCTCCTTCCCCTCGTCAGCCTCAGAGCATCTCTCCATCCCCTCGTCAGCCTCAGCGCATCTCTCCTTCTGAAGATGAAGTCTCCTGCCCCTCGTCAGCCTCAGTGCATCTCTCCTTCCCCTCGTCATTCTCAGGGCATCTCTCCTTCCCCTCGTCAGCCTCAGGGCATCTCTCCTTCTGAAGATGAAGTCTCCTTCCCCTCGTCAGCCTCAGGGCATCTCTCCTTCTGAAGATGAAGTCTCCTTCCCCTCGTCGGCCTCAGGGCATCTCTCCTTCTGAAGATGAAGTCTCCTTCCCCTCGTCAGCCTCAGGGTATCTCTCCTTCCCCTGGTCAGCCTCAGGACATCTCTCCTTCCCCTCGTCAGCCTCAGGGCATCTCTCCTTCTGAAGATGAAGTCTACTGCCCCTCGTCAGCCTCAGGGGATCTCTCCTTCCCCTCGTCAACCTCAGGGCATCTCTCCTTCCCCTCGTCAGCCTCAGGGCATCTCTCCTTCCCCTCATCAGCCTCAGGGCATCTCTCCTCCTGAAGATGAAGTCTCCTTCCCCTCGTCAGCCTCAGGGCATCTCTCCTTCCCCTTGTCAGCCTCAGGGCATCTCTCCTTCTGAAGATGAAGTCTCCTTCCCCTCGTCAGCCTCAGGGCATCTCTCCTTCTGAAGATGAAGTCTCCTTCCCCTCGTCAGCCTCAGGGCATCTCTCCTTCCCCTTGTCAGCTTCAGGGCATCTCGCCTTCTGAAGATGATGTCTCCTTCCCCTCGTCGGCCTCAGGGCATCTCTCCTTCTGAAGATGAAGTCTCCTTCCCCTCGTCAGCCTCAGGGCATCTCTCCTTCCCCTCGTCAGCCTCAGGGCATCTCTCCTTCCCCTCGTCAGCCTCAGGGCATCTCTCCTTTTGAAGATGAAGTCTCCTTCCCCTCGTCAGCCTCAGGGCATCTCTCCTTCTGAAGATGAAGTCTCTTTCCCCTCGTCGGCCTCAGGGCATCTCTCCTTCTGAAGATGAAGTCTCCTTCCCCTCGTCGGCCTCAGGGCATCTCTCCTTCTGAAGATGAGTCTCCTTCCCCTCGTCAGCCTCAGGGCATCTCTCCTTCCCCTCGTCAGCCTCAGGGCATCTCTCATTCTGAAGATGAGTGTACTTCCCCTCGTCAGTCTCAGGGCATCTCTCCTTCCCTTGTCAGGCTCAGGACACCTCTCCTTCCCCTCATCAGCCTCAGGTTGTCTCTCCTTCCCCTCGTCAGCCTCAGGGCATCTCTCCTTCTGAAGATGAAGTCTCCTTCCCCTCGTCAGCCTCAGGGCATCTCTCCTTCCCCTTGTCAGCCTCAGGGCATCTCTCCTTCCCCTCGTCAGCCTCAGGGCATCTCTCCTTCTGAAGATGAAGTCTCCTTCCCCTCGTCAGCCTCAGGGCATCTCTCCTTCTAGTCTCCTTCCCCTCGTCAGCCTCAGGGCATCTCTCCTTCCCCTCGTCAGCCTCAGGGCATCTCTCCTTCTGAAGATGAAGTCTCCTTCCCCTCGTCATCCTCAGGGCATCTCTCCTTCTGAAGATGAAGTCTCCTTCCCTTCGTCAGCCTCAGGGCATCTCTCCTCGTCGGCCTCAGGGCATCTCTCCTTCCCCTCGTCAGCCTCAGGGCATCTCTCCTTCTGAAGATGAGTCTCCTTCCCTCGTCAGCCTCAGGGCATCTCTCCTTCTGAAGATGAAGTCTCCTTCCCCTTGTCAGCCTCAGGGCATCTCTCCTTCCCCTCGTCAGCCTCAGGGCATCTCTCCTTCTGAAGATGAAGTCTCCTTCCCCTCGTCAGCCTCAGGGCATCTCTCCTTCTGAAGATGAAGTCTCCTTCCCCTTGTCAGCCTCAGGGCATCTCTCCTTCCTCTCGTCAGCCTCAGGGCATCTCTCCTTCTGAAGATGAAGTCTCCTTCCCCTCGTCAGCCTCAGGGCATCTCTCCTTCTGAAGATTAAGTCTCCTTCCCCTCATCGGCCTCAGGGCATCTCTCCTTCTGAAGATGAAGTCTCCTTCCCCTCGTCGGCCTCAGGGCATCTCTCCTTCTGAAGATGAAGTCTCCTTCCCCTCGTCATCCTCAGGGCATCTCTCCTTCTGAAGATGAAGTCTCCTTCCCCTCGTCAGCCTCAGGGCATCTCTCCTTCTGAAGATGAAGTCTCCTTCCCCTCGTCAGCCTCAGGGCATCTCTCCTTCCCCTCGTCAGCCTCAGGGCATCTCTCCTTCTGAAGATGAAGTCTCCTTCCCCTCGTCAGCCTCAGGGCATCTCTCCTTCTGAAGATGAAGTCTCCTTCCCCTCGTCGGCCTCAGGGCATCTCTCCTTCTGAAGATGAAGTCTCCTTCCCCTCGTCAGCCTCAGGGTATCTCTCCTTCCCCTGGTCAGCCTCAGGACATCTCTCCTTCCCCTCGTCAGCCTCAGGGCATCTCTCCTTCTGAAGATGAAGTCTCCGCCCTCGTCGGCCTCAGGGGATCTCTCCTTCCCTCGTCAGCCTCAGGGCATCTCTCCTTCCCCTCGTCAGCCTCAGGGCATCTCTCCTTCCCCTCGTCAGCCTCAGGGCATCTCTCCTTCTGAAGATGAAGTCTCCTTCCCCTCGTCAGTCTCAGGGCATCTCTCCTTCCCTTGTCAGGCTCAGGGCATCTCTCCTTCCCCTCGTCAGCCTCAGGGCATCTCTCCTTCCCCTCGTCAGCCTCAGGGCATCTCTCCTTCTGAAGATGAAGTCTCCTTCCCCTCGTCGGCCTCAGGGCATCTCTCCTTCTGAAGATGAAGTCTCCTTCCCCTCGTCAGCCTCAGGGTATCTCTCCTTCCCCTGGTCAGCCTCAGGACATCTCTCCTTCCCCTCGTCAGCCTCAGGGCATCTCTCCTTCTGAAGATGAAGTCTACTGCCCCTCGTCAGCCTCAGGGGATCTCTCCTTCCCCTCGTCAACCTCAGGGCAGCTCTCCTTCCCCTCGTCAGCCTCAGGGCATCTCTCCATCCCCTCATCAGCCTCAGGGAATCTCTCCTCCTGAAGATGAAGTCTCCTTCCCCTCGTCAGCCTCAGGGCATCTCTCCTTCCCCTTGTCAGCCTCAGGGCATCTCTCCTTCTGAGGAGTCTCCTTCCCCTCGTCAGCCTCAGGGCATCTCTCCTTCTGAAGATGAAGTCTCCTTCCCCTCGTCAGCCTCAGGGCATCTCTCCTTCCCCTTCGTCAGCTTCAGGGCATCTCCTCTGAAGATGATGTCTCCTTCCCCTCGTCGGCCTCAGGGCATCTCTCCTTCTGAAGATGAAATCTCCTTCCCCTCGTCAGCCTCAGGGCATCTCTCCTTTCCCTCGTCAGCCTCAGGGCATCTCTCCTTCCCCTCGTCAGCCTCAGGGCATCTCTCCTTCTGAAGATGAAGTCTCCTTCCCCTCGTCATCCTCAGGGCATCTCTCCTTCTGAAGATGAAGTCTCCTTCCCCTCGTCAGCCTCAGGGTCCTCTCCTTCTGAAGATGAAGTCTCCTTCCCCTCGTCAGCCTCAGGGCATCTCTCCTTCCCCTTGTCAGCTTCAGGGCATCTCGCCTTCTGAAGATGATGTCTCCTTCCCCTCGTCGGCCTCAGGGCATCTCTCCTTCTGAAGATGAAATCTCCTTCCCCTCGTCAGCCTCAGGGCATCTCTCCTTTCCCTCGTCAGCCTCAGGGCATCTCTCCTTCCACTCGTCAGCCTCAGGGCATCTCTCCTTTTGAAGATGAAGTCTCCTTCCCCTCGTCAGCCTCAGTGCATCTCTCCATCTGAAGATGAAGTCTCCTTCCCCTTGACAGGCTCAGGGCATCTCTCCTTCCCCTCGTCAGCCTCAGGGCATCTCTGCTTCTGAAGATGAAGTCTCCATCCCCTCGTCGGCCTCAGGGCATCTCTCCTTCTGAAAATGAAGTCTCCTTCCCCTTGTCAGGCTCAGGGCATCTCTCCTTCCCCTCGTCAGCCTCAGGGCATCTCTCCTTCTGAAGATGAAGTCTCTTTCCCCTCGTCAGCCTCAGGGCATCTCTCCTTCCCCTCGTCAGCCTCAGGACATCTCTCCTACCCTCGTCAGGACATCTCTCCTTCTGAAGATGAAGTCTCCTTCCCCTCGTCAACCTCAGGGCATCTCTCCTTCCCCTCGTCAGTCTCAGGGCATCTCTCCTTCTGAAGATGAAGTCTCCTTCCCCTCGTCAGCCTCAGGGCATCTCTCCTTCTGAAGATGAAGTCTCCTTCCCCTCGTCAGCCTCAGGGCATCTCTCCTTCTGAAGATGAAGTCTCTTTCCCCTTGTCAGCCTCAGGGCATCTCTCCTTCTGAAGATGAAGTCTCCTTCCCCTCGTCGGCCTCAGGGCATCTCTCCTTCTGAAGATGAAGTCTCCTTCCCCTCGTCAGCCTCAGGGCATCTCTCCTTCCCCTCGTCAGCCTCAGGGCATCTCTCCTTCTGAAGTGATGTACTTCCCCTCGTCAGTCTCAGGGCATCTCTCCTTCCCTTGTCCGGCTCGGGACACCTCTCCTTCCCCTCGTCAGCCTCAGGTTGTCTCTCCTTCCCCTCGTCAGCCTCAGCGCATCTCTCCTTCTGAAGATGAAGTCTCCGCCCCTCGTCAGCCTCAGGGCATCTCTCCTTCCCCTTGTCAGCCTCAGGGCATCTCTCCTTCCCCTCGTCATCCTCAGGGCATCTCTCCTCCTGAAGATGAAGTCTCCTTCCCCTCGTCAGCCTCAGGGCATCTCTCTTTCCCCTCGTCGGCCTCAGGGCATCTCTCCTTCCCCTCGTCAGCCTCAGGGCATCTCTCCTTCTGAAGATGAAGTCTCCTTCCCCTCGTCAGCCTCAGGGCATCTCTCCTTCTGAAGATGAAGTCTCCTTCCCCTTGTCAGCCTCAGGGCATCTCTCCTTCCCCTCGTCAGCCTCAGGGCATCTCTCCTTCTGAAGATGAAGTCTCCTTCCCCTCGGCATCCTCAGGGCATCTCTCCTTCTGAAGATGAAGTCTCCTTCCCCTCGTCAGCCTCAGGGCATCTCTCCTTTCCCTCGTCAGCCTCAGGGCATCTCTCCTTCCCCTCGTCAGCCTCAGGGCATCTCTCCTTTTGAAGATGAAGTCTCCTTCCACTCGTCAGCCTCAGTGCATCTCTCCTTCTGAAGATGAAGTCTCCTTCCCCTTGTCAGCCTCAGGGCATCTCTCCTTCCCCTCGTCAGCCTCAGGGCATCTCTGCTTCTGAAGATGAAGTCTCCATCCCCTCGTCGGCCTCAGGGCATCTCTCCTTCTGAAGTGAGTCTCCTTCCCTCGTCAGGCTCAGGGCATCTCTCCTTCTGAAGATGAAGTCTCTTTCCCCTCGTCAGCCTCAGGGCATCTCTCCTTCCCCTCGTCAGCCTCAGGACATCTCTCCTTCCCTCGTCAGGACATCTCTCCTTCTGAAGATGAAGTCTCCTTCCCTCGTCAACCTCAGGGCATCTCTCCTTCCCCTCGTCAGTCTCAGGGCATCTCTCCTTCTGAAGATGAAGTCTCCTTCCCCTCGTCAGCCTCAGGGCATCTCTCCTTCTGAAGATGAAGTCTCCTTCCCCTCGTCAGCCTCAGGGCATCTCTCCTTCTGAAGATGAAGTCTCTTTCCCCTCGTCAGCCTCAGGGCATCTCTCCTTCTGAAGATGAAGTCTCCTTCCCCTCGTCGGCCTCAGGGCATCTCTCCTTCTGAAGATGAAGTCTCCTTCCCCTCGTCAGCCTCAGGGCATCTCTCCTTCCCCTCGTCAGCCTCAGGGCATCTCTCCTTCTGAAGATGAGTGTACTTCCCCTCGTCAGTCTCAGGGCATCTCTCCTATCCCTTGTCAGGCTCGGGACACCTCTCCTTCCCCTCATCAGCCTCAGGTTGTCTCTACTTCCCCTCGTCAGCCTCAGCGCATCTCTCCTTCTGAAGATGAAGTCTCTGCCCCTCGTCAGCCTCAGGGCATCTCTCCTTCCCCTTGTCAGCCTCAGGGCATCTCTCCATCCCCTAGTCAGCCTCAGGGCATCTCTCCTCCTGAAGATGAAGTCTCCTTCCCCTCGTCAGCCTCAGGGCATCTCTCCTTCCCCTCGTCAGCCTCAGGGCATCTCTCCTTCCCCTCGTCAGCCTCAGGGCATCTCTCCTTCTGAAGATGAAGTCTCCTTCCCCTCGGCAGCCTCAGGGCATCTCTCCTTCTGAAGATGAAGTCTCCTTCCCTTGTCAGCCTCAGGGCATCTCTCCTTCCCCTCGTCAGCCTCAGGGCATCTCTCCTTCTGAAGATGAAGTCTCCTTCCCCTCGTCATCCTCAGGGCATCTCTCCTTCTGAAGATGAAGTCTCCTTCCCCTCGTCAGCCTCAGGGCATCTCTCCTTCCCCTCGTCAGCCTCAGGGCATCTCTCCTTCTGAAGATGAAGTCTCCTTCCCCTCGTCAGCCTCAGGGCATCTCTCCTTCTGAAGTTAGTCTCCTTCCCCTCGTCGGCCTCAGGGCATCTCTCCTTCTGAAGATGACGTCTCCTTCCCCTCGTCGGCCTCAGGGCATCTCTCCTTCTGAAGATGAAGTCTCCTTCCCCTCGTCATCCTCAGGGCATCTCTCCTTCTGAAGATGAAGTCTCCTTCCCCTCGTCAGCCTCAGGGCATCTCTCCTTCCCCTCGTCAGCCTCAGGGCATCTCTCCTTCCCCTCGTCAGCCTCAGGACATCTCTCCTTCCCCTCGTCAGCCTCAGGGCATCTCTCCTTCCCCTCGTCAGCCTCAGGGCATCTCTCCTTCCCCTCGTCAGCCTCAGGGCATCTCTCCTTCTGAAGATTAAATCTCCTTCACCTCGTCAGTCTCAGGGCATCTCTCCTTCCCTTGTCGGCCTCAGGGCATCTCTCCTTCCCCTCGTCAGCCTCAGGCGCATCTCTCCTTCTGAAGATGAAGTCTCCTTCCCCTCGTCGGCCTCAGGGCATCTCTCCTTCTGAGTGAAGTCTCCTTCCCCTCGTCAGCCTCAGGGTATCTCTCCTTCCCCTGGTCAGCCTCAGGACATCTCTCCTTCCCCTCGTCAGCCTCAGGGCATCTCTCCTTCTGAAGATGAAGTCTACTGCCCCTCGTCAGCCTCAGGGGATCTCTCCTTCCCCTCGTCAACCTCAGGGCATCTCTCCTTCCCTCGTCAGCCTCAGGGCATCTCTCCTTCCCCTCGTCAGCCTCAGGGCATCTCTCCTCCTGAAGATGAAGTCTCCTTCCCCTCGTCAGCCTCAGGGCATCTCTCCTTCCCCTTGTCAGCCTCAGGGCATCTCTCCTTCCCCTCGTCAGCCTCAGGGCATCTCTCCTTCTGAAGATGAAGTCTCCTTCCCCTCGTCAGCCTCAGGGCATCTCTCCTTCTGAAGATGAAGTCTCCTTCCCCTCGTCAGCCTCAGGGCATCTCTCCTTCCCCTCGTCAGCCTCAGGGCATCTCTCCTTCCCCTCGTCAGCCTCAGGGCATCTCTCCTTCCCCTCGTCAGCCTCAGGGCATCTCTCCTTCCCCTCGTCAGCCTCAGGGCATCTCTCCTTCCCCTCGTCAGCCTCAGGGCATCTCTCCTTCCCCTCGTCAGCCTCAGGGCATCTCTCCTTCTGAAGATTAACTCTCCTTCCCCTCGTCAGTCTCAGGGCATCTCTCCTTCCCCTTGTCGGCCTCAGAGCATCTCTCCTTCCCCTCGTCAGCCTCAGCGCATCTCTCCTTCTGAAGATGAAGTCTCCTTCCCCTCGTCGGCCTCAGGGCATCTCTCCTTCTGAAGATGAAGTCTCCTTCCCCTCGTCAGCCTCAGGGTATCTCTCCTTCCCCTGGTCAGCCTCAGGGCATCTCTCCTTCCCCTCGTCAGCCTCAGGGCATCTCTCCTTCTGAAGATGAGTCTCCTTCCCCTCGTCAGCCTCAGGGCATCTCTCCTTCCCCTTGTCAGCCTCAGGGCATCTCTCCTTCCCCTCGTCAGCCTCAGGGCATCTCTCCTTCCCCTCGTCAGCCTCAGGGCATCTCTCCTCCTGAAGATGAAGTCTCCTTCCCCTCGTCAGCCTCAGGGCATCTCTCCTTCCCCTTCGTCATCCTCAGGGCATCTCTCCTTCCCCTCGTCAGCCTCAGGGCATCTCTCCTTCTGAAGATGAAGTCTCCTTCCCCTCGTCGGCCTCAGGGCATCTCTCCTTCTGAAGATGAAGTCTCCTTCCCCTCGTCAGCCTCAGGTCATCTCTCCTTCCCCTCGTCAGCCTCAGGGCATCTCTCCTTCCCCTCGTCAGCCTCAGGGCATCTCTCCTTCCCCTCGTCAGCCTCAGGGCATCTCTCCTTCCCCTCGTCAGCCTCAGGGCATCTCTCCTTCCCCTCGTCAGCCTCAGGGCATCTCTCCTTCTGAAGATTAAGTCTCCTTCCCCTCGTCAGCCTCAGGGCATCTCTCCTTCCCTTCGTCGGCCTCAGGGCATCTCTCCTTCCCTCGTCAGCCTCAGGGCATCTCTCCTTCTGAAGATGAAGTCTCCTTCCCCTCGTCGGCCTCAGGGCATCTCTCCTTCTGAAGATGAAGTCTCCTTCCCCTCGTCAGCCTCAGGGCATCTCTCCTTCCCCTCGTCAGCCTCAGGACATCTCTCCTTCCCCTCGTCAGCCTCAGGGCATCTCTCCTTCTGAAGATGAAGTCTCCTGCCCCTCGTCAGCCTCAGGGGATCTCTCCTTCCCCTCGTCAACCTCAGGGCATCTCTCCTTCCCCTCGTCAGCCTCAGGGCATCTCTCCTTCCCCTCGTCAGCCTCAGGGCATCTCTCCTCCTGAAGATGAAGTCTCCTTCCCTCGTCAGCCTCAGGGCATCTCTCCTTCCCCTTGTCAGCCTCAGGGCATCTCTCCTTCCCCTCGTCAGCCTCAGGGCATCTCTCCTTCTGAAGATGAGTCTCCTTCCCCTCGTCAGCCTCAGGGCATCTCTCCTTCTGAAGATGAGTCTCCTTCCTCGTCAGCCTCAGGGCATCTCTCCTTCTGAAGATGAAGTCTCCTTCCCCTCGTCAGCCTCAGGGTATCTCTCCTTCCCCTGGTCAGCCTCAGGACATCTCTCCTTCCCCTCGTCAGCCTCAGGGCATCTCTCCTTCTGAAGATGAAGTCTCCTGCCCCTCGTCAGCCTCAGGGGATCTCTCCTTCCCCTCGTCAGCCTCAGGGCATCTCTCCTTCCCCTCGTCAGCCTCAGGGCATCTCTCCATCCCCTCGTCAGCCTCAGGGCATCTCTCCTCCTGAAGATGAAGTCTCCTTCCCCTCGTCAGCCTCAGGGCATCTCTCCTTCCCCTTGTCAGCCTCAGGGCATCTCTCCTTCCCCTCGTCAGCCTCAGGGCATCTCTCCTTCTGAAGATGAAGTCTCCTTCCCCTCGTCAGCCTCAGGGCATCTCTCCTTCTGAAGATGAAGTCTCCTTCCCCTCGTCAGCCTCAGGGCATCTCTCCTTCCCCTCGTCAGCCTCAGGGCATCTCTCCTTCTGAAGATGAAGTCTCCTTCCCCTCGTCAGCCTCAGGGCATCTCTCCTTCTGAAGATGAAGTCTCCTTCCCCTCGTCGGCCTCAGGGCATCTCTCCTTCTGAAGATGAAGTCTCCTTCCCTCGTCAGCCTCAGGGTATCTCTCCTTCCCTGGTCAGCCTCAGGACATCTCTCCTTCCCCTCGTCAGCCTCAGGGCATCTCTCCTTCTGAAGATGAAGTCTCCTTCCCCTCGTCAGCCTCAGGGCATCTCTCCTTCTAAGTGGTCTCCTTCCCCTCGTCGGCCTCAGGGCATCTCTCCTTCTGAAGATGAAGTCTCCTTCCCCTCGTCAGCCTCAGGGCATCTCTCCTTCCCCTCGTCAGCCTCAGGGCATCTCTCCTTCTGAAGATGAAGTCTCCTTCCCCTCGTCAGTCTCAGGGCATCTCTCCTTCCCTTCGTCGGCTCAGGGCTCTCTTTCCCCTCGTCAGCCTCAGGGCATCTCTCCTTCCCCTCGTCAGCCTCAGCGCATCTCTCCTTCTGAAGATAAAGTCTCCTTCCCCTCGTCAGCCTCAGGGCATCTCTCCTTCCCCTCGTCAGCCTCAGGGCATCTCTCCTTCCCCTCGTCAGCCTCAGGGCATCTCTCCTTCTGAAGATGATGTCTCCTTCCCCTTGTCAGCCTCAGGGCATCTCTCCTTCTGCAGATGAAGTCTCCTTCCCCTCGTCAGCCTCAGGGCATCTCTCCTTCCCCTCGTCAGCCTCAGGGCATCTCTCCTTCTGAAGATGAAGTCTCCTTCCCCTCTTCAGCCTCAGGGCATCTCTCCTTCTGAAGATGAGTCTCCTTCCCCTGGTCAGCCTCAGGGCATCTCTCCTTCCCCTCGTCAGCCTCAGGGCATCTCTCCTTCTGAAGATGAAGTCTCCTTCCCCTCGTCAGCCTCAGGGCATCTCTCCTTCCCCTCGTCAGCCTCAGGGCATCTCTCCTTCTGAAGATGAAGTCTCCTTCCCCTCGTCGGCCTCAGGGCATCTCTCCTTCTGAAGATGAAGTCTCCTTCCCCTCGTCGGCCTCAGGGCATCTCTCCTTCTGAAGATGAAGTCTCCTTCCCCTCGTCAGCCTCAGGGCATCTCTCCTTCCCCTCGTCAGCCTCAGGGCATCTCTCCTTCCCCTCGTCAGCCTCAGGGCATCTCTCCTTCCCCTCGTCAGCCTCAGGGCATCTCTCCTTCTGAAGATTAATTCTCCTTCCCCTCGTCAGCCTCAGGGCATCTCTCCTTCCCTTGTCGGCCTCAGGGCATCTCTCCTTCCCCTCGTCAGCCTCAGGGCATCTCTCCTTCTGAAGATGAAGTCTCCTTCCCCTCGTCAGCCTCAGGGCATCTCTCCTTCCCCTCGTCAGCCTCAGGGCATCTCTCCTTCCCCTCGTCAGCCTCAGGGCATCTCTCCTTCTGAAGATGAAGTCTCCTTCCCCTCGTCAGCCTCAGGGCATCTCTCCTTCTGAAGATGAAGTCTCCTTCCCCTCGTCAGCCTCAGGGTATCTCTCCTTCCCCTGGTCAGCCTCAGGACATCTCTCCTTCCCCTCGTCAGCCTCAGGGCATCTCTCCTTCTGAAGATGAAGTCTCCTGCCCCTCGTCAGCCTCAGGGGATCTCTCCTTCCCCTCGTCAGCCTCAGGGCATCTCTCCTTCCCCTCGTCAGCCTCAGGGCATCTCTCCTTCCCCTCGTCAGCCTCAGGGCATCTCTCCTCCTGAAGATGAAGTCTCCTTCCCCTCGTCAGCCTCAGGGCATCTCTCCTTCCTCGTCAGCCTCAGGGCATCTCTCCTTCTGAAGATGAAGTCTCCTTCCCCTCGTCAGCCTCAGGGCATCTCTCCTTCCCCTGGCAGCCTCAGGGCTCTCTCTTCCCTCGTCAGCCTCAGGGCATCTCGCCTTCTGAAGATGAAGTCTCCTTCCCCTCGTCAGCCTCAGGGCATCTCTCCTTCTGAAGATGAAGTCTCCTTCCCCTCGTCAGCCTCAGGGCATCTCTCCTTCTGAAGATGAAGTCTCCTTCACCCTCGTCAGCCTCAGGGCATCTCTCCTTCCCCTCGTCAGCCTCAGGGCATCTCTCCTTCTGAAGATGGGTCTCCTTCCCCTCGTCAGTCTCAGGGCATCTCTCCTTCCGCCTCGTCAGGCTCAGGCTCTCCTTCCCCTCATCAGCCTCAGGGCATCTCTCCTTCCCCTCGTCAGCCTCAGCGCATCTCTCCTTCTGAAGATGAAGTCTCCTTCCCCTCGTCAGCCTCAGGGCATCTCTCCTTCCCCTCGTCAGCCTCAGGGCATCTCTCCTTCCCCTCGTCAGCCTCAGGGCATCTCTCCTTCTGAAGATGATGTCTCCTTCCCTTGTCAGCCTCAGGGCATCTCTCCTTCTGCAGATGAAGTCTCCTTCCCCTCGTCAGCCTCAGGGCATCTCTCCTTCCCTCGTCGGCCTCAGGGCATCTCTCCTTCTGAAGATGAAGTCTCCTTCCCCTCGTCGGCCTCAGGGCATCTCTCCTTCTGAGATGAGTCTCCTTCCCCTCGTCGCCTCAGGGCATCTCTCCTTCCCCTCGTCAGCCTCAGGGCATCTCTCCTTCTGAAGATGAGTCTCCTTCCCCTCGTCAGCCTCAGGGCATCTCTCCTTCCCCTCGTCAGCCTCAGGGCATCTCTCCTTCTGAAGTTGAAGTCTCCTTCCCCTCGTCAGCCTCAGGGCATCTCTCCTTCTGAAGATGAAGTCTCCTTCCCCTCGTCGGCCTCAGGGCATCTCTCCTTCTGAAGATGAAGTCTCCTTCCCCTCGTCAGCCTCAGGGCATCTCTCCTTCCCCTCGTCAGCCTCAGGGCATCTCTCCTTCCCCTCGTCAGCCTCAGGGCATCTCTCCTTCCCCTCGTCAGCCTCAGGGCATCTCTCCTTCTGAAGATGAAGTCTCCTTCCCCTCGTCAGTCTCAGGGCATCTCTCCTTCCCTTGTCGGCCTCAGGGCATCTCTCCTTCCCCTCGTCAGCCTCAGCGCATCTCTCCTTCTGAAGATGAGTCTCCCCCTCGTCAGCCTCAGGGCATCTCTCCTTCCCCTCGTCAGCCTCAGGGCATCTCTCCTTCCCCTCGTCAGCCTCAGGGCATCTCTCTTTCTGAAGATGAGTCTCCTTCCCCTCGTCGGCCTCAGGGCATCTCTCCTTCTGAAGATGAAGTCTCCTTCCCCTCGTCAGCCTCAGGGTATCTCTCCTTCCCCTGGTCAGCCTCAGGGCATCTCTCCTTCCCCTCGTCAGCCTCAGGGCATCTCTCCTTCTGAAGATGAAGTCTCCTGCCCTCGTCAGCCTCAGGGGATCTCTCCTTCCCCTCGTCAGCCTCAGGGCATCTCTCCTTCCCCTCGTCAGCCTCAGGGCATCTCTCCTTCCCCTCGTCAGCCTCAGGCATCTCTCCTCCTGAAGTGAGTCCCTTCCCCTCGTCAGCCTCAGGGCATCTCTCCTTCCCCTTGTCAGCCTCAGGGCATCTCTCCTTCTGAAGATGAAGTCTCCTTCCCCTCGTCAGCCTCAGGGCATCTCTCCTTCTGAAGATGAAGTCTCCTTCCCCTCGTCAGCCTCAGGGCATCTCTCCTTCCCCTTGTCAGCCTCAGGGCATCTCGCCTTCTGAAGATGATGTCTCCGTCCCCCTCGTCGGCCTCAGGGCATCTCTCCTTCTGAAGATGAAATCTCCTTCCCCTCGTCAGCCTCAGGGCATCTCTCCTTTCCCTCGTCAGCCTCAGGGCATCTCTCCTTCCACTCGTCAGCCTCAGGGCATCTCTCCTTTTGAAGATGAAGTCTCCTTCCCCTCGTCAGCCTCAGTGCATCTCTCCCGTCTGAAGATGAAGTCTCCTTCCCCTTGTCAGCCTCAGGGCATCTCTCCTTCCCCTCGTCAGCCTCAGGGCATCTCTGCTTCTGAAGATGAAGTCTCCATCCCCTCGTCGGCCTCAGGGCATCTCTCCTTCTGAAAATGAGTCTCCTTCCCTCGTCAGGCTCAGGGCATCTCTCCTTCTGAAGATGAAGTCTCTTTCCCCTCGTCAGCCTCAGGGCATCTCTCCTTCCCCTCGTCAGCCTCAGGACATCTCTCCTACCCTCGTCAGGACATCTCTCCTTCTGAAGATGAAGTCTCCTTCCCCTCGTCAACCTCAGGGCATCTCTCCTTCCCCTCGTCAGTCTCAGGGCATCTCTCCTTCTGAAGATGAAGTCTCCTTCCCCTCGTCAGCCTCAGGGCATCTCTCCTTCTGAAGATGAAGTCTCCTTCCCCTCGTCAGCCTCAGGGCATCTCTCCTTCTGAAGATGAAGTCTCTTTCCCCTCGTCAGCCTCAGGGCATCTCTCCTTCTGAAGATGAAGTCTCCTTCCCCTCGTCGGCCTCAGGGCATCTCTCCTTCTGAAGATGAAGTCTCCTTCCCCTCGTCAGCCTCAGGGCATCTCTCCTTCCCCTCGTCAGCCTCAGGGCATCTCTCCTTCTGAAGATGTGACTTCCCCTCGTCAGTCTCAGGGCATCTCTCCTATCCCTTGTCAGGCTCGGGACACCTCTCCTTCCCCTCATCAGCCTCAGGTTATCTCTACTTCCCCTCGTCAGCCTCAGCGCATCTCTCCTTCTGAAGATGAAGTCTCCTGCCCCTCGTCAGCCTCAGGGCATCTCTCCTTCCCCTTCGTCAGCCTCAGGGCATCTCTCCATCCCCTAGTCAGCCTCAGGGCATCTCTCCTCCTGAAGATGAAGTCTCCTTCCCCTCGTCAGCCTCAGGGCATCTCTCTTTCCCCTCGTCAGCCTCAGGGCATCTCTCCTTCCCCTCGTCAGCCACAGGGCATCTCTCCTTCTGAAGATGAAGTCTCCTTCCCCTCGGCATCCTCAGGGCATCTCTCCTTCTGAAGTGAGTCTCCTTCCCCTTGTCAGCCTCAGGGCATCTCTCCTTCCCCTCGTCAGCCTCAGGGCATCTCTCCTTCTGAAGATGAAGTCTCCTTCCCTCGTCAGCCTCAGGGCATCTCTCCTTCCTCGTCACCTCAGGGCATCTCTCCTTCTGAAGATGAAGTCTCCTTCCCCTCGTCAGCCTCAGGGCATCTCTCCTTCTGAAGTGAAGTCTCCTTCCCCTCGTCATCCTCAGGGCATCTCTCCTTCTGAAGATGAAGTCTCCTTCCCCTCGTCAGCCTCAGGGCATCTCTCCTTCCCCTCGTCAGCCTCAGGGCATCTCTCCTTCCCTCGTCAGCCTCAGGGCATCTCTCCTTCCCCTCGTCAGCCTCAGGGCATCTCTCCTTCCCCTCGTCGGCCTCAGGGCATCTCTCCTTCTGAAGTGCGTCTCCTTCCCCTCGTCAGCCTCAGGGCATCTCTCCTTCCCTTCGTCGGCCTCAGGGCATCTCTCCTTCCCCTCGTCAGCCTCAGGGCATCTCTCCTTCTGAAGATGAAGTCTCCTTCCCCTCGTCAGCCTCAGGCATCTCTCCTTCCCCTCGTCAGCCTCAGGGCATCTCTCCTTCCCTCGTCAGCCTCAGGGCATCTCTCCTTCCCCTCGTCAGCCTCAGGGCATCTCTCCTTCTGAAGAGGAAGTCTCCTTCCCCTCGTCGGCCTCAGGGCATCTCTCCTTCTGAGTGTCTCCTTCCCCTCGTCAGCCTCGGGTATCTCTCCTTCCCCTGGTCAGCCTCAGGGCATCTCTCCTTCCCCTCGTCAGCCTCAGGGCATCTCTCCTTCTGAAGATGAAGTCTCCTTCCCCTCGTCAGCCTCAGGGCATCTCTCCTTCCCCTCGTCAGCCTCAGGGCATCTCTCCTTCCCCTCGTCAGCCTCAGGGCATCTCTCCTTCCCCTCGTCAGCCTCAGGGCATCTCTCCTTCCCCTCGTCAGCCTCAGGGCATCTCTCCTTCCCCTCGTCAGCCTCAGGGCATCTCTCCTTCTGAAGATGAAGTCTCCTTCCCCTCGTCAGTCTCAGGGCATCTCTCCTTCCCCTTGTCGGCCTCAGGGCATCTCTCCTTCCCCTCGTCAGCCTCAGGGCATCTCTCCTTCTGAAGATGAAGTCTCCTTCCCCTCGTCAGCCTCAGGGCATCTCTCCTTCCCCTCGTCAGCCTCAGGGCATCTCTCCTTCCCCTCGTCAGCCTCAGGGCATCTCTCCTTCGGTGAGTCTCCTTCCCCTCGTCGGCCTCAGGGCATCTCTCCTTCTGAAGATGAAGTCTCCTTCCCCTCGTCAGCCTCAGGGCATCTCTCCTTCCCCTGGTCAGCCTCAGGGCATCTCTCCTTCCCCTCGTCAGCCTCAGGGCATCTCTCCTTCTGAAGATGAAGTCTCCTTCCCCTCGTCAGCCTCAGGGGATCTCTCCTTCCCTCGTCAGCCTCAGGGCATCTCTCCTTCCCCTCGTCAGCCTCAGGGCATCTCTCCTTCCCCTCGTCAGCCTCAGGGCATCTCTCCTCCTGAAGATGAAGTCTCCTTCCCCTCGTCAGCCTCAGGGCATCTCTCCTTCCCCTTGTCAGCCTCAGGGCATCTCTCCTTCTGAAGATGAAGTCTCCTTCCCCTCGTCAGCCTCAGGGCATCTCTCCTTCTGAAGATGAAGTCTCCTTCCCCTCGTCAGCCTCAGGGCATCTCTCCTTCCCCTGGTCAGCTTCAGGGCATCTCGCCTTCGAAGTGATGTCTCCTTCCTCGTCGGCCTCAGGGCATCTCTCCTTCTGAAGATGAAGTCTCCTTCCCCTCGTCAGCCTCAGGGCATCTCTCCTTTCCCTCGTCAGCCTCAGGGCATCTCTCCTTCCCCTCGTCAGCCTCAGGGCATCTCTCCTTTTGAAGATGAAGTCTCCTTCCCCTCGTCGGCCTCAGGGCATCTCTCCTTCGAAGATGAGTCTCCTTCCCCTTGTCAGCCTCAGGGCATCTCTCCTTCTTTCCCTCGTCGGCCTCAGGGCATCTCTCCTTCTTAGTCTCTTCCCTCGTCAGCCTCAGGACATCTCTCCTACCCTCGTCAGGACATCTCTCCTTCTGAAGATGAAGTCTCCTTCACCCTCGTCAACCTCAGGGCATCTCTCCTTCCCCTCGTCAGTCTCAGGGCATCTCTCCTTCTGAAGATGAAGTCTCCTTCCCCTCGTCAGCCTCAGGGCATCTCTCCTTCTGAAGATGAGTCTCCTTCCCTCGTCAGCCTCAGGGCATCTCTCCTTCTGAAGATGAAGTCTCTTTCCCTTGTCAGCCTCAGGGCATCTCTCCTTCTGAAGATGAAGTCTCCTTCCCCTCGTCGGCCTCAGGGCATCTCTCCTTCTGAAGATGAAGTCTCCTTCCCCTCGTCAGCCTCAGGGCATCTCTCCTTCCCCTCGTCAGCCTCAGGGCATCTCTCATTCTGAAGATGAAGTGTACTTCCCCTCGTCAGTCTCAGGGCATCTCTCCTATCCCTTGTCAGGCTCGGGACACCTCTCCTTCCCCTCATCAGCCTCAGGTTATCTCTCCTTCCCCTCGTCGGCCTCAGGGCATCTCTCCTTCTGAAGATGAAGTCTCCTTCCCCTCGTCATCCTCAGGGCATCTCTCCTTCCCTTGTCAGCCTCAGGGCATCTCTCCTTCCCCTCGTCAGCCTCAGGGCATCTCTCCTCCTGAAGATGAAGTCTCCTTCCCCTCGTCAGCCTCAGGGCATCTCTCTTTCCCCTCGTCAGCCTCAGGGCATCTCTCCTTCCCCTCGTCAGCCTCAGGGCATCTCTCCTTCTGAAGGTGAGTCTCCTTCCCCTCGTCAGCCTCAGGGCATCTCTCCTTCTGAGATGAAGTCTCCTTCCCCTTGTCAGCCTCAGGGCATCTCTCCTTCCCCTCGTCAGCCTCAGGGCATCTCTCCTTCTGAAGGTGAAGTCTCCTTCCCCTCGTCAGCCTCAGGGCATCTCTCCTTCTGAGTTGTCTCCTTCCCCTCGTCGGCCTCAGGGCATCTCTCCTTCTGGTGTCTCCTTCCCTCGTCAGCCTCAGGGCATCTCTCCTTCTGAAGATGAAGTCTCCTTCCCCTCGTCAGCCTCAGGGCATCTCTCCTTCTGAAGATGAAGTCTCCTTCCCCTCGTCAGCCTCAGGGCATCTCTCCTTCCCCTCGTCAGCCTCAGGGCATCTCTCCTTCCCTCGTCAGCCTCAGGGCATCTCTCCTTCCCCTCGTCAGCCTCAGGGCATCTCTCCTTCTGAAGTTAAATCTCCTTCCCCTCGTCGCCTCAGGGCATCTCTCCTTCCCCTCGTCGGCCTCAGGGCATCTCTCCTTCTGGATGTCTCCTTCCCTCGTCAGCCTCGGGCATCTCTCCTTCTGCGCTCCTTCCCCTCGTCAGCCTCAGGGCATCTCTCCTTCCCCTCGTCGGCCTCAGGGCATCTCTCCTTCCGGGGTCTCCTTCCCCTCGTCAGCCTCAGGGCATCTCTCCTTCTGATGAGTCTCCTTCCCCTCGTCAGCCTCCGGGCATCTCTCCTTCCCCTCGTCAGCCTCGGGCATCTCTCCTTCCCCTCGTCGGCCTCAGGGCATCTCTCCTTCTGAAGATGAAGTCTCCTTCCCCTCGTCAGCCTCAGGGCATCTCTCCTTCTGGTCTCCTTCCCCTGTCAGCCTCAGGGCATCTCTCCTTCCCCTCGTCAGCCTCAGGGCATCTCTCCTTCTGAAGATGAGTCTCCTTCCCCTCGTCAGCCTCAGGGCATCTCTCCTTCTGAAGTGAAGTCTCCTTCCCCTCGTCAGCCTCAGGGCATCTCTCCTTCTGAAGATGAGTCTCCTTCCCCTCGTCAGCCTCAGGGTATCTCTCCTTCCCCTCGTCAGCCTCAGGGCATCTCTCCTTCCCTCCGCGGCATCTCTCCTTCTGAAGATGAAGTCTCCTTCCCCTCGTCAGCCTCAGGGCATCTCTCCTTCCCCTCGTCAGCCTCAGGGCATCTCTCCTTCTGGTGAGTCTCCTTCCCCTCGTCAGCCTCGGGCATCTCTCCTTCTGAGGAAGTCTCCTTCCCCTCGTCAGCCTCAGGGCATCTCTCCTTCTGACAGATGAAGTCTCCTTCCCCTCGTCAGCCTCAGGGCATCTCTCCTTCTGAGTGACGTCTCCTTCCCCTCGTCAGCCTCAGGGCATCTCTCCTTCTGAAATTCTCCTTCCCCTCGTCAGCCTCAGGGCATCTCTCCTTCCCCTCGTCAGCCTCAGGGCATCTCTCCTTCTGAAGATGAGTCTCCTTCCCCTCGTCAGTCTCAGGGCATCTCTCCTTCCCTTGTCAGCCTCAGGGCACCTCTCCTTCCCCTCGTCAGCCTCAGGTTATCTCTCTTCCCTCTCAGCCTCAGGGCATCTCTCCTTCGAAATGAATCTCCTGCCCTCGTCACCTCAGGGCATCTCTCCTTCCTGTCGGCCTCAGGGCATCTCTCCATCCCCTGTCAGCCTCAGGGCATCTCTCCTCCTGAAGATGAAGTCTCCTTCCCCTCGTCAGCCTCAGGGCATCTCTCCTTCCCCTCGTCAGCCTCGGGCATCTCTCCTTCCCTCGTCAGCCTCAGGGCATCTCTCCTTCTGAGTGAAGTCTCCTTCCCCTCGTCAGCCTCAGGGCATCTCTCCTTCTGAAGATGTCTCCTTCCCTTCGTCAGCCTCAGGGCGTCTCTCCTTCCCCTCGTCAGCCTCCGGGCATCTCTCCTTCTGAAGATGAGTCTCCTTCCCTCGTCAGCCTCAGGGCATCTCTCCTTCTGGTTCTCCTTCCCCTCGTCAGCCTCAGGGCATCTCTCCTTCCCCTCGTCAGCCTCAGGGCATCTCTCCTTCTGAAGATGAAGTCTCCTTCCCCTCGTCGGCCTCGGGCATCTCTCCTTCTGGTCCTCCCTCGTCGGCCTCAGGGCATCTTCCTTCCCCTTCCCTCTCCGCCTCGGGCATCTCTCCTTCGCTCCTTCCCCTCGTCGGCCTCCCGGGCATCTCTCCTTCGAGGGTCTCCTTCCCTCGTCAGCCTCAGGGCATCTCTCCTTCCCCTCGTCAGCCTCACATCTCTCCTTCCTCTCACCTCGGCATCTCTCCTTCCCTCGTCGGCCTCAGGCATCTCTCCTTCCTCGTCGGCCTCAGGATCTCTCCTTCCCCTCGTCACCTCAGGGCGTCTCTCCTTCTGAAGATGAAGTCTCCTTCCCCTCGTCGCCTCAGGGCATCTCTCCTTCCCTTCGTCACCTCAGGCATCTCTCCTTCCCTCTCAGCCTCAGGGCATCTCTCCTTCTGAAGATGAGTCTCCTTCCCTCGTCGGCCTCGGCATCTCTCCTTCTGGATAGTCTCCTTCCCTCGTCCCTCAGGCATCTCTCCTTCCTCGTCGCCTCAGGACATCTCTCCTTCCCCTCGTCGCCTCAGGGCATCTCTCCTTCTGAAGATGAGTCTCCTTCCCCTCGTCAGCCTCAGGATCTCTCCTTCCCCTCGTCAGCCTCAGGGCATCTCTCCTTCCCCTCGTCAGCCTCAGGGCATCTCTCCTTCCCCTCGTCACCTCAGGGCATCTCTCCTTCTGAAGATGGGTCTCCTTCCCTCGTCACCTCAGGGCATCTCTCCTTCCCTTGTCCCTCCTCTCTCCTTCCTCGTCCCTCGGGCATCTCTCCTTCTGAAGATGAAGTCTCCTTCCCCTCGTCAGCCTCAGGGCATCTCTCCTTC
>NW_025549986.1:0-3755 GCF_905237065.1 Salmo salar | reverse complement strand
AAATTAAGCACATTAATCCACTTTACAAGGGGTGTAGAGCCTAACTGGCATATATAAGTTTTAAGGAAGATCATTTTTCACCATAAATTGCACCTTTATAATAAACGCATTACATGCATAATTGCATTTTGCGGTCACTTTTGATAATGGTGAATTCTGCTAATGAACATTCACTATAGCCTATTACCATGTGCACATTGCTGCACTTATAATGTGAAGAAATAGTCTAATAGCTTATCGTGTTTTAAGCTAGCGTTCTGATTATTTGTGTCAGCCACATTGTGCTTAGTGTTAAGTGTTCTTTGATCTTTGGTGTCCCAACTATGTTTATATTTGTTCCTTTGTATGGATCAGTTAACTTTTGCACTATGGATAGTTGCTTATATTGATATCCTTTGCTGTTTTATTACCCTATCATCTTGTTAGGCTGAGTAGAAAGCAAATGTGGACAGTTCTTCCAATATCTTCAATATGCGCCTAGGGGTGGATAAGCGAGCAGTTGCGTCCCCAATGTAATCTGTCTTCGCAGCAGCCTTTGAAAGGCGTAATCACGTGATATGTGAGTGAGAAGTGCTTTGGAGAGACGGAACACGCAGCATGCAGGAGAAGGGAATTAAAATGATTATATTCAGCCCAGGGGCACAGCAGCAACTGTCCCAAATGGCATGGATTTTTAGGGGCATTAAAACCACCCTGAGGATGCCGCCGGAAATTATAGGCATTATCAAATGCTTGTCAAATTATGAATAGGGACTGATAATCCAATTGCAACATTGAGATTCATTACCTTTCATGCAACTTTTTCAAATAATCATTAGAGTCCATATCATGCAGCCTTAGAGTGTATTAAAAATCAAAACATATACCCAATCTTGTATCCAAACTAAAGTTACATACATTACTCTAAATTAAGCATTAAAGCGTACCTGTTTCTTTGTTAACCTGTTGGGGTCTAGGGACAGCATTTGCGTCTGGATAAAAAAAATATACCAGATTTAATCTGTTTTCTTTAGATGTACATATGCCCATTATATATAGATAAGAAAAACACTCTAAAGTTTCCAAAACTGTTTGAATGGTGTCTGTGACTATAACAGAACTCATTTTGGCAGGCAAAACCCTAACATTCTACAGTATTATATTTATTTTATTGACTTTAAAACCTATCCCATTGAAAACCACAGGGGTTTAGGAATATTTTAGCACTTCCTATTATTGCTTCCACTAGATGTCACCAGCCTTTACAAAGTGTTTTGAATCTTCTGGAGAGGAGATCTGACCGAACAAGAGCCATGGAGCGGTGATGTCCCTTCTAACACCTGTAGCTAGTTCATGTTAGATCCTCGTTCCAATACGTTATAAAGAGTATGCATTAGTCCACCTTGATCAACATTATTCATGTTCTGGTTAAAAAGGCCTAATGATTTATGCTATACAAGCGTTTGACATGTTTGAGCGAGCGAATTATTTTTCCCCTCGTTCATGGCGAGAAGTCCACAGCTTACATCATGTGCTTCTAACGAGGCGGAGATTTTTGACATAAATGATGAGCTTTTAGTGTAAAACGTAATTTATGACCTGTGATACCTAGTGTGACATCTGATAAAATCGGTAATGGATTATTTACATAGTATTTCGGATTTTCGATCTCCCCAACATGACGTCTGTAGTCTAGCCATGGGGCGTATTTTTCTGGGCGCGGTGCTCAGATTATTGCAAGTGTGATTTCCATTATTTTTAAATCTGGCAGTTGATTGCGTTCAAGAGATGTAAATCTATAATTCTTTAAATACAATATATTTTTACCAATGTTTTCTAATTTTAATTATTTAATTTCTGTGCTGACTTACTCGGTTATTGGAGGAGGTTTCCTCAACATCAATGCCATAGTAAAAACGCTGTTTTGATATAAATATAACTTATAAACTAAAATTGCATGCATTGTCTAACACATAATGTCCCTGGGAGATCTGATGGAATTTAAAAGGTTAGTGCATCATTGTGGTTTTCTGTTTTATTATTATTTACCCACAAAACATTACACACAACTCTTGTAAATGTACTGTCCTAACATACTCTAAATTTATGCTTTATATAAAACCTTTTGAAATCGTAAAGCATTGGTTAGATTAAGGAATGTTTATCTTTCAATGGTGTAACATAGTTGTATTTTTGAAAAATTTGAATTTTGACATTTATTTGGATTCAAATTTGCCGCTCTCTTGAAAATGCACCTGCTGTTGATGGGAGTGCACCACGAATTGCTGCTAGCGTCCACACCTAGCCCCAAGGGTTAACCGCTCAACACAGAATAACCCGTATGTAAAATATAATTTCTTTTGTTCAACTGTGTTCAATTGTGTTCCTTATACACTATTAAAAGCTGTTGGGGCTATATTTCGGCCAGTCTACCCTAGCTGACTTTTCCACTTGAAAGCAGAAATATGCATATACTTAGTGGATTTGGATAAAAACAGCTAAGTTTCTAAAACTGTTTTGAATGGTGTCTGTGAGGTATAACAAATCGCGTTCTTTAAAGTTATTAATTTTTTCTTTCAGCCTTTAATAATACAAGCATTCGCCCGGTTGAATGCCCATCCTATTTTCGCAAAAAATAGCATAAAGTTCGATTTTAATTAGCGTTTGACATGCTTGAGAAATGCGTAATGAATATTTTCATTTTTTGTCACGAAATGTGCTCATGCGTCACCCTTCGGATACTACCTGATGCACGAGCAAAATTGAGGTATTTGAATATAACTACTGGATTATTTGAACCACTTGTTGTTTGTAGAATCTTGCATTCGCGAAGAACAGCAAGTTAATCCAATTTTTCTTTCAGTAATTCTAGGTTTGGTGATGGCCAAACTTGGCGGGTGTCAAATTAGCTGCTTACGTGATGCTGGGCTATTACTCAAATATTGCAAAATGTGCTTTAGCAGAAAAAAGCTATTTTAAAATCTACGTGATTGCATAAAAGAGTTCTGTATCATATTCTTAAAATAATTATTTATGTATTTTGTGAGCGTTTATAGTAATTTGTATTAAATTCTTGAGTTTGCGGTGGGTATGCTAGTTCTAACATCACATGCTAATGTAAAAAAGCTGTTGTTTTTATATAAATATGAACTTGATTAACAAAACATGCATGTATTGTATAACATAATGTCCTAGGAGTTGTCATCGGTGAAGATCATCAAAGGTTAGTGCTGCATTTAGCTGTGGTTTTGGTTTTTGTGACATATGTGCTTGCTTTGAAGAAAATGTTTGTGTGAATTTTTGGTTTTCTCTGACATAATCTATTCTTTTAACTTTAAGCTGTAAGCCTTTTTGAAATCAGACAATGTGGTTAGATTAACGAGGTGTCTTTAAAATGGTGTAAAATAGTCATATGTTTGAGAAATTGAAGTTATAGCATTTTTGTCTACTGTGATTCCACTGGCTGGTAGCTAGGTGGGACGCAAACGTCCCACCTTGTAGAGGTTAAATAATACCACGGAATTCTAAGCAAATCTTGTCTGCTAAATGAGTGTGGCCCCCAGCCATATGGGATCAGAAGGTGGTGAGGGGAAAGTGTTATTGCTGATTTTGTCCGTTTGCCAACCTGAAAAGAAATGATCAGTCTATAATTTTAATAGTAGGTTTATTTGAACAGTGAACAAATAACAACAAAAATGAAAGCGCATGTCAAAATGTTATAAAATAGTTTGCATTTTAATGAGGGAAATAAGTATTTAACCCCTCTGCAAACATAC
>NW_025549985.1:0-5414 GCF_905237065.1 Salmo salar | reverse complement strand
GACATGTAATGCCAAAACTTCTCGTCTTTTATCTGTTGGACCATATTTCAACTTCTCAGTATTTTATCTAGCTTAATAATATGAGCAAACTTCTGTAGTTTTAACTAGCTAACTATATAAAAAATGGAACTTTATTGTATTTTGATTCAGTCAACTATATGTGGGGCCACCTTTTGTCTTTTATCTAGTCAACGTTATTAGACAAACTTCTTGTCTTTTATTCAATAATATTATAAGCCAAACTTCTCAGTATTTTATCTAGTCAATGATATGGGCTAAACTTCTCAGTATTTTATCTAGTCAACGATATAGGCCAAACATCTGTCTTTTTATCTAGTCAAATGATGACATGGGCCAAACATCTGTTATCATCAAGTCAACGATATGGGCCAGAAACTCTCAGTATTTTATTCAGCCTAAACATATAGGCTTAAACATCTTGTCTTTTATCTAGTCAACGATATGGGCCAAACATCTGTCTTTATTCAACAATGATGACATGGGCCAAAACATCTGTCTTTAATCTAGTCAACGCATGGGCCAAAATTTCTCAGTATTTTTATCAGTCAACGAAATCTCCTGTCTTATCGTCAACGCATACAGGAGCCAAACTTGTCTTTATCTAGTCAACTACATGAGCCAAACTTGTTCTATCTAGTCAACGGTTAAATGAGCCAAACTTCTCAGTATTTTATCTAGTCAATGATGATATTACGGGCCAAACTTCAGTATTTTATCTAGCTTAACGACATGGGGCCAAACTTCTGTCTTTGGCCCTCCAGTCAACCATGAGCCAAACTTCCTTGTATTTTATCTAGTCAACTACATGGGCCAAACTTCTCAGTATTTTATCTAGTCAAATGATATGGGCCAAATCAGTATTTATTCGGTCAACGACATGGGCCAAACTTGTCAGTATTTTATCTAGTCAACGACATGGGGCCAAACTTCTTGTCTTTATCTAGTCAACGACATGGGCCAAACATCTGTCTTTAATCTAGTCAACGACATGAGCCAAACTTCTGTCTTATCTAGTCAACGATACGAGCCAAACTTCTGTCTTTTATCTAGTCAATCCATATGAGCCAAACTTCTCAGTATTTTATCTAGTCAATGACATGGGCCAAATCAGTATTTTATCTAGTCAATCCATATGGGCCATAACACTCGTCTTTTATCTAGTCAATGATGACATGGTCCAAACATCTGTCTTTTATCAAGTCAACGACATGTGCCAAATTTCTGTCTTTATCTAGTCACTGATAGTGGCCAAACTTCAGTATTTTAATTCAGTCAACGACATGGGCCAAAACTTGTCTTTTATCTAGTCAACGATATGAGCCAAACTTCTGTCTTTATCTAGTCAATGACATGAGCCAAACTTCTCAGTATTTTATCTAGTCAACGACATGGGCCAAACATCTGTCTTTAATCAAGTCAATGATATGGCCAAACATCTGTCTTTAATTCAGTCAACGACATGAGCCAAACTTCTGTCTTTTATCTAGTCAATGACATGAGCCAAACTTCTCAGTATTTTATTTAGTCAACGACATGAGCCAAACTTGTCTTTTATTTAGTCAACGATATGGCCAAACTTGTATTTATCTAGTCAATGACATGGGCCAAACATCTGTCTTTTATCTAGTCAACGATGCACAACATCTGTCTTTTATCTGTCAATGACATGGGGCCAAACTTCTCAATATTTAATCTAGGTCAATGACATGGGCCAAACATCTGTCTTTTATCTAGTCAACGACATGGGCCAAACTTCTCAGTATTTTATCTAGTCAACGACATGGGCCAAACTTCGTCTTTTATCTAGTCAATGACAAAATAAACATCTGTCTTTTATTCAGTCAACGGATATGGGCCAAACTTTCTGTCTTTTATCTAGTCAACGACATGGGCCAAACATCTGTCTTTATCTAGTCACCCATATGGGCCAAACTTCTCAGTATTTTATCTAGTCAATGACATACAAACTTGTCTTTTATCGGGTCAACGATATGGGCCAAACATCTGTCTTTTATCTAGTCAATTCATATGGTCCAAACATCTGTCTTTAATCTAGTCAACGACATGGGCCAAAACTTGTCTTTTTTATCTAGTCAACGAGTGAGCCAAACTTCTGTCTTTTATCTAATAGTCAACGATATGAGCCAAACTTCTCAGTATTTTATCTAGTCAATGATGACATGGGCCAAACTTCTCAGTATTTTATCTAGTCAACTACATGGGCCAAACTTCTGTCTTTTATCTAGTCAACGACATGGTTTAAATCTCTCTCAGTATTTTATCTAGTCAACGATATGAGCCAAACTTCTGGTAGCTTTATCTAGTCAACGACATGGGCCAAACTTGTCAGTATTTTTTATCTATCAACACATGGGCCAAACTTTTGTTTCTTATCTAGTGTCAACTATTACGAGCCAATCTTCTGTCTTTATCTAGTCAACCATACTAGAGCCAAACTTCTACGGTCCAGTCAATGACAAAATAAACTTCTCATAGTATTTTATCTAGTCAACCAAGATGGCCAAATGATCTAGTTTTTATCTAGTCAATGATGACATGGGCACGCCAAACATCTGTCTTTATCAAGTCAACTCATATGGGCCAAACTTTTCTGTATTTTATCTAGTCAATGAGATGGTCCAAACATCTGTATCTTTGGTCTAGTCAACGATACATGGGCCAAAGATCTGTCTTTATCTAGCTTCAATGATGAAGAGATGGGCTAAACATCTGTCTTTTATCTAGTCAACTTACATGGGCCAAACTTCTCAGTATTTTATCTAGTCAACGACATGTAATACCAAACTTGTCTTTATCAAGTCAACGACATGAGCCAAACTTCTGTCTTTTATCTAGTCAACTATTACGAGCCAAACTTGTCTTTATCTAGTCAACTTACATGAGCCAAACTTCTCAGCATTTTATCTAGTCAATGATGACATGGGCCAAACTTCTCAGTATTTTATCTAGTCAACTTACATGGGCCAAACTTCTGTCTTCATCTAGTCAACGATATGAGCCAAAAACTTCCTATTTTATCGAAGTCAACGATATGGGCCAAACTTCAGTATTTTATCTAGTCAATGACATGGGCCAAACTTCTCAGTATTTATCTGGTCAACGATATGGGCCAAACTTGTCAGTATTTTGGTCTAGTCAACGACATGGGCCAATATTTTTATCTCCAGTCAATTCCATATGGGCCAAACATCTGTCTTTTATCTAGTCAACGACATGAGCCAAACTTCTGTCTTTTTATCTAGTCAACGACATGAGCCAAACTTCTGTCTTTTATCTAGTCAACGACATGAGCCAAACTTCTGGGTATTTTATCTAGTCAATGACATGGGCCAAACTTCAGTATTTTATCTAGTCAACTAGTGGGCCAAACATCTGTCTTTTATCTTAGTCAATGATGACATGGCCAAACATCTATCTTTATCAGTCAACGACATGTGCCAAACTTCTGTCTTTATCTAGTCAATGACATGGGCCAAACTTTTCCGTATTTTATCTAGTCAACGATATGGGCCAAATTTTCTGTCTTTTATCTAGTCAACTATATGAGCCAAACTTCTGTCTTTTATCTAGTCAATGACATGAGCCAAACTTCTCAGTATTTTATCTAGTCAACGATATGGCCAAACATTCTGTCTTTAATCATGCCAATGACATGGTCCAAACATCTGTCTTTAATCTAGTCAATCAGAGAGCCAAACTTCTGTCTTTATTCAGTCACACATGAGCCAAACTTCTCAGTATTTTATTTAGTCAATCCACATGAGCTAAACTTGTCTTTATTTAGTCAACGACATGGGCCAAACTTCTGTATTTATCTAGTCAATGACATGGGCCAAACATCTGTCTTCTATCTAGTCACCACATACCAAATCAAGTATTTGGACAACTAGTCAATGAGGCCAAACTTCCTAGTATTTTATCTAGTCAATGACATGGGCCAAACTTCTCGTATTTTATTCAGTTTAATACATGGGCCAAACATCTGTCTTTTATCTAGTCAATCTAGCAGGGCCAAACATCTGTCTTTTATCTAGTCAATGACATGGGCCAAACTTCTCAGTATTTTATCTAGTCAATGACATGGGCCAAACATCTGTCTTTTATCTAGTCAACTACATGGGCCAAACTTCTCAGTATTTTATCTAGTCAACTAACATGGGCCAAACTGTCTTTTATCTAGTCAACGATATGGTCCAAACATCTGTCTTTTATCTAGTCAACGACATGGCCAAACTTTAATTTTTATCTAGTTACCACATAAGCCAAACATCTGTCTTTTTATCTAGTCAACGACATATAGCCAAATCAGTATTTTATCTAGTCAATGACATGGGCCAAACTTCTGTCTTTTATCAAGTCAACTTACATGGGCCAAACATCTGTCTTTTATTCAGTCAACGATATGGGCCAAACATCTGTCTTTTTATCTAGCTAACTACATGGGCCAAATCTCTGTCTTTAATTAGGTCAATCTAAGTATGAGCCAATCTTCTGTCTTTATCTTAGTCAACGCATGAGCCAAACTTCAGTATTTATCTAGTCAATGAGACATGGGCCAAACTTCTCTCAGTATTTTATCTAGTCAACGACATGGCCAAACTTCTGTCTTTTATCTATCAACGACATGAGCCAAACTTCTCAGTATTTTATCTAGTCAATCTACATGCCGGGCCAAACTTCTCAGTATTTTATCTAGTCAATCAGATAAAACAAACTTGTCAGTATTTTATCTAGTCAACGATATGGGCCAAACTTCTGTCTTTTATCTAGTCAACGACATGAGCCATACTTCTGTCTTTTATCTAGTCAACGATATGAGCCAAACTTCAGTATTTTATCTAGTCAATGACATGGGCTAAACTTCTCAGTATTTTATCTAGTCAACTATGGGCCAAACATCTGTCTTTTATCTTAGTCAATGATGACATGGGCCAAACATTCGTCTTTTATCAAGTCAACGACATGGGCCAAACTTCTCAGTATTTTATCTGTCAATGATATGGGCCAAAACATCTGTCTTTAATCTAGTCAACGACATGGGCCAAACATCTGTCTTTTATCTAGTCAGCTACGTGATACATGGGCCAAACATCTGTCTTTTATCCAGTCAATTCCACATGGGCCAAACTTTTGTGTATTTTATCTAGTCAACGATATGGGCCAAACTTCTGTCTTTATCAAGTCACCAGGACAGAGCCAAACTTGTCTTTTTTATCTAGTCAACGACATGAGCCAAACTTCTGTCTTTTATCTAGTCAAACTACATGAGCCAAACTTCTCAGTATTTTATCTTAGTCAATGATGGACATGGGCCAAACTTCTCAGTATTTTATCTAGTCAACCATGGGCCAAACTTTTCTTGTCTTTATCTA
>NW_025549984.1:157500-160135 GCF_905237065.1 Salmo salar | reverse complement strand
GTCAGTCAGCCAGACAGACAGGTAGGCTGAAGGTCTGAGCCGTCTAATAGACAGTCAGCCAGCCAGACAGACAGGTAGGCTGAAGGTCTGAGCCATCTAATAGACAGTCAGCCAGCCAGACAGACAGGTAGGCTGAAGGTGTGAGCCGTCTAATAGACAGTCAGCCAGCCAGACAGACAGGTAGGCTGAAGGTCTGAGCCATCTAATAGACAGTCAGCCAGCCAGACAGTAGTCAGTCAGCCAGCCAGACAGTAGTCAGCCAGCCAGACAGACAGGTAGGCTGAAGGTCTGAGCCATCTAATAGACAGTCAGCCAGCCAGCCAGACAGGTAGGCTGAAGGTCTGAGCCATCTAATAGACAGTCAGCCAGCCAGCCAGACAGGTAGGCTGAAGGTCTGAGCCATCTAATAGACAGTCAGCCAGCCAGACAGACAGGTAGGCTGAAGGTCTGAGCCATCTAATAGACAGTCAGTCAGCCAGACAGACAGGTAGGCTGAAGGTCTGAGCCATCTAATAGACAGTCAGCCAGCCAGACAGTAGTCAGTCAGCCAGACAGACAGGTAGGCTGAAGGTGTGAGCCGTCTAATAGACAGTCAGCCAGCCAGACAGACAGGTAGGCTGAAGGTCTGAGCCATCTAATAGACAGTCAGTCAGCCAGACAGACAGGTAGGCTGAAGGTCTGAGCCATCTAATAGACAGTCAGCCAGCCAGACAGACAGGTAGGCTGAAGGTCTGAGCTATCTAATAGACAGTCAGCCAGCCAGACAGACAGGTAGGCTGAAGGTCTGAGCCATCTAATAGACAGTCAGTCAGCCAGACAGACAGGTAGGCTGAAGGTCTGAGCCATCTAATAGACAGTCAGCCAGCCAGACAGACAGGTAGGCTGAAGGTGTGAGCCGTCTAATAGACAGTCAGCCAGCCAGACAGACAGGTAGGCTGAAGGTCTGAGCCATCTAATAGACAGTCAGCCAGCCAGACAGTAGTCAGTCAGCCAGCCAGACAGGTAGGCTGAAGGTCTGAGCCATCTAATAGACAGTCAGCCAGCCAGACAGTAGTCAGTCAGCCAGCCAGACAGGTAGGCTGAAGGTCTGAGCCATCTAATAGACAGTCAGCCAGCCAGTAGTCAGCCAGCCAGCCAGCTAGACAGTAGTCAGCCAGTAGTCAGCCAGCCAGCCAGACAGTATACAGTCAGCCAGCCAGCCAGCCAGCCAGGCTGAGACAGTCAGTCAGCCAGTCAGTCAGCCAGACAGTATACAGCCAGCCAGTAGTCAGCCAGCCAGCCAGCCAGCCAGACAGTATACAGCCAGCCAGCCAGCCAGCCAGCATACAGCCAGCCAGCCAGCCAGCCAGTATACAGCCAGCCAGCCAGCCAGCCAGCCAGTAGTCAGCCAGCCAGTAGTCAGCCAGCCAGCCAGTAGTCAGCCAGCACAGTCAGCCAGTCTGCCAATCAGTCAGCCAATCAGTACAGTCAGCCAGCCAGCCAGTAGTCAGCCAGCCAGCCAATCAGTCAGCTAGACAGCCAGTCAGTCAGCTAGACAGCCAGTCAGCTAGCCAGCCAGTCAGCCAGTCAGCTAGCCAGCCAGTCAGCCAGTCAGCTAGCCAGCCAGTCAGCTAGACAGCCAGTCAGCCAGTCAGCTAGACAGCCAATCAGTCAGCTAGCCAGTCAGTCAGCTAGACAGCCAGTCAGCCAGTCAGCTAGCCAGCCAGTCAGCCAGTCAGCTAACCAGCCAGTCAGCCAGTCAGCTAGCCAGCCAGTCAGCTAGACAGCCAGTCAGCTAGACAGCCAATCAGTCAGCTAGACAGTCAGTCAGCTAGACAGCCAGTCAGTCAGTCAGCCAGTCAGCTAGCCAGCCAGCCAGTCAGCCAGTCAGTCAGTCAGCTAGACAGCCAATCAGTCAGCTAGACAGCCAGCCAGTCAGTCAGCCAGCCAGTCAGCCAGCCAGTCAGCCAGCCAGCTATCTAGTCAGCTATCTAGTCAGCCAGTCAGCTATCTAGTCAGCCAGTCAGCTAGCCAGTCAGTCAGCTAGCCAGCTAGCCAGCCAGCCAGTCAGTCAGCTAGCCAGCTAGTCAGCTAGCCTGTCAGCCAGCCAGTCAGCTAGCCAGCCAGTCAGCCAGTCAGCTAGCCAGTCAGCTAGTCAGCCAGCCAGTCAGTCAGCTAGCCAGTCAGCCAGCCAGGCAGTCAGTCAGCTAGCCAGCTAGTCAGCTAGCCAGTCAGTCAGCTAGCCAGTCAGCCAGCCAGTCAGTCAGCTAGCCAGCCAGTCAGCTAGCCAGCTAGTCAGCTAGCCAGTCAGCCAGTCAGTCAGCTAGCCAGTCAGCCAGCCAGTCAGTCAGCTAGCCAGCCAGTCAGCTAGCCAGCCAGTCAGCTAGCCAGCCAGCCAGCCAGTCAGTCAGCTAGCCAGCCAGCCAGCCAGCCAGCTAGCCAGCCAGCCAGCCAGCCAGCCAGCCAGCCAGTCAGCCAGCCAGCCCCCCCACCTGCGTCTGTGCTGCTGTTGCCGTCCGTTACGTTGTGGTACGTGATCAGCCAATGGCGTAGCAGAGAGAAACTGTAGAGGTTCATCCATTGGTCATCTGAGAAGGCTTGGCTGACACACAGCACCGTGAAGAAATCCCCACACACACAGCCATCCAGCTCCACC
>NW_025549984.1:147500-155000 GCF_905237065.1 Salmo salar | reverse complement strand
CATATTACAGTAGTTAGTATATTCAGATAGCTAGGTGGACAACCACATATTACAGTAGTTAGTATATTCAGATAGCTAGGTGGGACAACCACATATTACAGTAGTTAGTATATTCAGATAGCTAGGTGGGACAACCACATATTACAGTAGTTAGTATATTCAGATAGCTAGGTGGGACAACCACATATTACAGTAGTTAGTATATTCAGATAGCTAGGTGGGACAACCACATATTACAGTAGTTAGTATATTCAGATAGCTAGGTGGGACAACCACATATTACAGTAGTTAGTATATTCAGATAGCTAGGTGGACAACCACATATTACAGTAGTTAGTATATTCAGATAGCTAGGTGGGACAACCACATATTACAGTAGTTAGTATATTCAGATAGCTAGCTAGGACAACCACATATTACAGTAGTTAGTATATTCAGATAGCTAGGTGGACAACCACATATTACAGTAGTTAGTATATTCAGATAGCTAGGTGGACAACCACATATTACAGTAGTTAGTATATTCAGATAGCTAGGAGGGACAACCACATATTACAGTAGTTAGTATATTCAGATAGCTAGGTGGGACAACCACATATTACAGTAGTTAGTATATTCAGATAGCTAGGTGGACAACCACATATTACAGTAGTTAGTATATTCAGATAGCTAGGAGGGACAACCACATATTACAGTAGTTAGTATATTCAGATAGCTAGGACAACCACATATTACAGTAGTTAGTATATTCAGATAGCTAGGTGGACAACCACATATTACAGTAGTTAGTATATTCAGATAGCTAGGTGGACAACCACATATTACAGTAGTTAGTATACTCAGATACCTAGGTGGGACAACCACATATTACAGTAGTTAGTATATTCAGATAGCTAGGTGGGACAACCACATATTACAGTAGTTAGTATATTCAGATAGCTAGGACAACCACATATTACAGTAGTTAGTATATTCAGATAGCTAGGTGGGACAACCACATATTACAGTAGTTAGTATATTCAGATAGCTAGGTGGACAACCACATATTACAGTAGTTAGTATATTCAGATAGCTAGGTGGGACAACCACATATTACAGTAGTTAGTATATTCAGATAGCTAGGTGGGACAACCACATATTACAGTAGTTAGTATATTCAGATAGCTAGGTGGACAACCACATATTACAGTAGTTAGTATATTCAGATAGCTAGGTGGGACAACCACATATTACAGTAGTTAGTATATTCAGATAGCTAGGTGGACAACCACATATTACAGTAGTTAGTATATTCAGATAGCTAGGTGGGACAACCACATATTACAGTAGTTAGTATATTCAGATAGCTAGCTAGGACAACCACATATTACAGTAGTTAGTATATTCAGATAGCTAGGTGGACAACCACATATTACAGTAGTTAGTATATTCAGATAGCTAGGTGGACAACCACATATTACAGTAGTTAGTATATTCAGATAGCTAGGAGGGACAACCACATATTACAGTAGTTAGTATATTCAGATAGCTAGGTGGACAACCACATATTACAGTAGTTAGTATATTCAGATAGCTAGGTGGACAACCACATATTACAGTAGTTAGTATATTCAGATAGCTAGGTGGAACAACCACATATTACAGTAGTTAGTATATTCAGATAGCTAGGTGGACAACCACATATTACAGTAGTTAGTATATTCAGATAGCTAGGTGGACAACCACATATTACAGTAGTTAGTATATTCAGATAGCTAGGTGGGACAACCACATATTACAGTAGTTAGTATATTCAGATAGCTAGGTGGACAACCACATATTACAGTAGTTAGTATATTCAGATAGCTAGGACAACCACATATTACAGTAGTTAGTATATTCAGATAGCTAGGTGGGACAACCACATATTACAGTAGTTAGTATATTCAGATAGCTAGGTGGACAACCACATATTACAGTAGTTAGTATATTCAGATAGCTAGGTGGAACAACCACATATTACAGTAGTTAGTATATTCAGATAGCTAGGTGGACAACCACATATTACAGTAGTTAGTATATTCAGATAGCTAGGTGGGACAACCACATATTACAGTAGTTAGTATATTCAGATAGCTAGGTGGGACAACCACATATTACAGTAGTTAGTATATTCAGATAGCTAGGTGGACAACCACATATTACAGTAGTTAGTATATTCAGATAGCTAGGTGGGACAACCACATATTACAGTAGTTAGTATATTCAGATAGCTAGGACAACCACATATTACAGTAGTTAGTATATTCAGATAGCTAGGTGGGACAACCACATATTACAGTAGTTAGTATATTCAGATAGCTAGGTGGGACAACCACATATTACAGTAGTTAGTATATTCAGATAGCTAGGTGGGACAACCACATATTACAGTAGTTAGTATATTCAGATAGCTAGGTGGACAACCACATATTACAGTAGTTAGTATATTCAGATAGCTAGGTGGGACAACCACATATTACAGTAGTTAGTATATTCAGATAGCTAGGTGGGACAACCACATATTACAGTAGTTAGTATATTCAGATAGCTAGGTGGACAACCACATATTACAGTAGTTAGTATATTCAGATAGCTAGGTGGGACAACCACATATTACAGTAGTTAGTATATTCAGATAGCTAGGTGGGACAACCACATATTACAGTAGTTAGTATATTCAGATAGCTCGGTGGGACAACCACATATTACAGTAGTTAGTATATTCAGATAGCTAGGTGGGACAACCACATATTACAGTAGTTAGTATATTCAGATAGCTAGGTGGGACAACCACATATTACAGTAGTTAGTATATTCAGATAGCTAGGTGGACAACCACATATTACAGTAGTTAGTATATTCAGATAGCTAGGGACAACCACATATTACAGTAGTTAGTATATTCAGATAGCTAGGTGGGACAACCACATATTACAGTAGTTAGTATATTCAGATAGCTAGGTGGGACAACCACATATTACAGTAGTTAGTATATTCAGATAGCTAGGTGGGACAACCACATATTACAGTAGTTAGTATATTCAGATAGCTAGGACAACCACATATTACAGTAGTTAGTATATTCAGATAGCTAGGTGGACAACCACATATTACAGTAGTTAGTATATTCAGATAGCTAGGACAACCACATATTACAGTAGTTAGTATATTCAGATAGCTAGGTGGGACAACCACATATTACAGTAGTTAGTATATTCAGATAGCTAGGTGGGACAACCACATATTACAGTAGTTAGTATATTCAGATAGCTAGGTGGAACAACCACATATTACAGTAGTTAGTATATTCAGATAGCTAGGTGGGACAACCACATATTACAGTAGTTAGTATATTCAGATAGCTAGGGACAACCACATATTACAGTAGTTAGTATATTCAGATAGCTAGGTGGACAACCACATATTACAGTAGTTAGTATATTCAGATAGCTAGGTGGGACAACCACATATTACAGTAGTTAGTATATTCAGATAGCTAGGACAACCACATATTACAGTAGTTAGTATATTCAGATAGCTAGGTGGGACAACCACATATTACAGTAGTTAGTATATTCAGATAGCTAGGTGGGACAACCACATATTACAGTAGTTAGTATATTCAGATAGCTAGGACAACCACATATTACAGTAGTTAGTATATTCAGATAGCTAGGTGGGACAACCACATATTACAGTAGTTAGTATATTCAGATAGCTAGGTGGGACAACCACATATTACAGTAGTTAGTATATTCAGATAGCTAGGTGGAACAACCACATATTACAGTAGTTAGTATATTCAGATAGCTAGGTGGGACAACCACATATTACAGTAGTTAGTATATTCAGATAGCTAGGTGGGACAACCACATATTACAGTAGTTAGTATATTCAGATAGCTAGGTGGACAACCACATATTACAGTAGTTAGTATATTCAGATAGCTAGGTGGGACAACCACATATTACAGTAGTTAGTATATTCAGATAGCTAGGACAACCACATATTACAGTAGTTAGTATATTCAGATAGCTAGGTGGACAACCACATATTACAGTAGTTAGTATATTCAGATAGCTAGGTGGGACAACCACATATTACAGTAGTTAGTTTATTCAGATAGCTAGGTGGGACAACCACATATTACAGTAGTTAGTATATTCAGATAGCTAGGTGGGACAACCACATATTACAGTAGTTAGTATATTCAGATAGCTAGGTGGGACAACCACATATTACAGTAGTTAGTATATTCAGATAGCTAGGTGGGACAACCACATATTACAGTAGTTAGTATATTCAGATAGCTAGGTGGACAACCACATATTACAGTAGTTAGTATATTCAGATAGCTAGGTGGGACAACCACATATTACAGTAGTTAGTATATTCAGATAGCTAGGACAACCACATATTACAGTAGTTAGTATATTCAGATAGCTAGGTGGACAACCACATATTACAGTAGTTAGTATATTCAGATAGCTAGGTGGGACAACCACATATTACAGTAGTTAGTATATTCAGATAGCTAGGTGGGACAACCACATATTACAGTAGTTAGTTTATTCAGATAGCTAGGTGGGACAACCACATATTACAGTAGTTAGTATATTCAGATAGCTAGGTGGGACAACCACATATTACAGTAGTTAGTATATTCAGATAGCTAGGTGGGACAACCACATATTACAGTAGTTAGTATATTCAGATAGCTAGGTGGGACAACTACATATTACAGTAGTTAGTATATTCAGACAGCTAGGTGGACAACCACATATTACAGTAGTTAGTATATTCAGATAGCTAGGTGGACAACCAGATATTACAGTAGTTAGTATATTCAGATAGCTAGGACAACCACATATTACAGTAGTTAGTATATTCAGATAGCTAGGTGGACAACCACATATTACAGTAGTTAGTATATTCAGATAGCTAGGACAACCACATATTACAGTAGTTAGTATATTCAGATAGCTAGGTGGGACAACCACATATTACAGTAGTTAGTATATTCAGATAGCTAGGTGGGACAACCACATATTACAGTAGTTAGTATATTCAGATAGCTAGGTGGGACAATCACATATTACAGTAGTTAGTATATTCAGATAGCTAGGTGGAACAACCACATATTACAGTAGTTAGTATATTCAGATAGCTAGGACAATCACATATTACAGTAGTTAGTATATTCAGATAGCTAGGTGGGACAACCACATATTACAGTAGTTAGTATATTCAGATAGCTAGGACAACCACATATTACAGTAGTTAGTATATTCAGATAGCTAGGTGGGACAACCACATATTACAGTAGTTAGTATATTCAGATAGCTAGGTGGAACAACCACATATTACAGTAGTTAGTATATTCAGATAGCTAGGTGGACAACCACATATTACAGTAGTTAGTATATTCAGATAGCTAGGACAACCACATATTACAGTAGTTAGTATATTCAGATAGCTAGGTGGGACAACCACATATTACAGTAGTTAGTAAATTCAGATAGCTAGGTGGCACAACCACATATTACAGTAGTTAGTATATTCAGATAGCTAGGTGGAACAACCACATATTACAGTAGTTAGTATATTCAGATAGCTAGGTGGGACAACCACATATTACAGTAGTTAGTATATTCAGATAGCTAGGACAACCACATATTACAGTAGTTAGTATATTCAGATAGCTAGGTGGACAACCACATATTACAGTAGTTAGTATATTCAGATAGCTAGGTGGGACAACCACATATTACAGTAGTTAGTATATTCAGATAGCTAGGACAACCACATATTACAGTAGTTAGTATATTCAGATAGCTAGGTGGAACAACCACATATTACAGTAGTTAGTATATTCAGATAGCTAGGTGGGACAACCACATATTACAGTAGTTAGTATATTCAGATAGCTAGGACAACCACATATTACAGTAGTTAGTATATTCAGATAGCTAGGTGGGACAACCACATATTACAGTAGTTAGTATATTCAGATAGCTAGGTGGGACAACCACATATTACAGTAGTTAGTATATTCAGATAGCTAGGTGGGACAACCACATATTACAGTAGTTAGTATATTCAGATAGCTAGGTGGGACAACCACATATTACAGTAGTTAGTATATTCAGCTAGCTAGGTGGACAACCACATATTACAGTAGTTAGTATATTCAGATAGCTAGGACAACCACATATTACAGTAGTTAGTATATTCAGATAGCTAGGTGGACAACCACATATTACAGTAGTTAGTATATTCAGATAGCTAGGAGGGACAACCACATATTACAGTAGTTAGTATATTCAGATAGCTAGGTGGACAACCACATATTACAGCAGTTAGTATATTCAGATAGCTAGGACAACCACATATTACAGTAGTTAGTATATTCAGATAGCTAGGTGGACAACCACATATTACAGTAGTTAGTATATTCAGATAGCTAGGTGGACAACCACATATTACAGTAGTTAGTATATTCAGATAGCTAGGTGGGACAACCACATATTACAGTAGTTAGTATATTCAGATAGCTAGGTGGGACAACCACATATTACAGTAGTTAGTATATTCAGATAGCTAGGTGGGACAACCACATATTACAGTAGTTAGTATATTCAGATAGCTAGGTGGACAACCACATATTACAGTAGTTAGTATATTCAGATAGCTAGGAGGGACAACCACATATTACAGTAGTTAGTATATTCAGATAGCTAGGTGGACAACCACATATTGCAGCAGTTAGTATATTCAGATAGCTAGGACAACCACATATTACAGTAGTTAGTATATTCAGATAGCTAGGTGGACAACCACATATTACAGTAGTTAGTATATTCAGATAGCTAGGACAACCACATATTACAGTAGTTAGTATATTCAGATAGCTAGGTGGAACAACCACATATTACAGTAGTTAGTATATTCAGATAGCTAGGTGGGACAACCACATATTACAGTAGTTAGTATATTCAGATAGCTAGGTGGGACAACCACATATTACAGTAGTTAGTATATTCAGATAGCTAGGACAACCACATATTACAGTAGTTAGTATATTCAGATAGCTAGGACAACCACATATTACAGTAGTTAGTATATTCAGATAGCTAGGTGGACAACCACATATTACAGTAGTTAGTATATTCAGATAGCTAGGACAACCACATATTACAGTAGTTAGTATATTCAGATAGCTAGGACAACCACATATTACAGTAGTTAGTATATTCAGATAGCTAGGTGGACAACCACATATTACAGTAGTTAGTATATTCAGATAGCTAGGTGGACAACCACATATTACAGTAGTTAGTATATTCAGATAGCTAGGTGGACAACCACATATTACAGTAGTTAGTATATTCAGATAGCTAGGACAACCACATATTACAGTAGTTAGTATATTCAGATAGCTAGCTAGGACAACCACACATCAGGCCCTGATTAAAGGAG
>NW_025549984.1:130000-145000 GCF_905237065.1 Salmo salar | reverse complement strand
ACGATGAACATTTATGATGAAATGTAAACTTGACTTTACGGCAGCTGTTCAATACACACCTTTCTGAGTCCAATGTTCTCTCTTTCATTCCTGTCTGGTCCTGCCTGGCAGAAATACATACAGTAACACCTGTCTTACAGATTCCAATCGCTACGGACACAGAAAAACAGGGGTTTACTGTATGTGTTGTTGTCAGGCAGGACCACACAGCACTGAATGAGTGAACATTTAACTTGTGTATTGAATGCCTACTAAAAATAATGAGTTAAGGGGGGGGGTCACAATATTTATCAATTTAACCACTTTTACAATAAAATATTTTGACACAACCCTCCATTTCCTATATGGGAGACGTAGAACAACATGATTGGTCTTCGCTATGCCTCGAGGGTTTAACCTCTCTAGGGTAGGGGGCAGTATTTTCACATCCGGATAAAAAAAAAAACGTACCCGATTTAATCTGGTTATTACTACTGCCCAGAAACTAGAATATGCATATAATTGTTTGATTTGGATAGAAAACACCCTAAAGTTTCTAAAACTGTTTGAATGGTGTCTGTGAGTATAACAGAACTCATATGGCAGGCAGAAAACCTGAAAAGATTCCAAACAGGAAGTGCCCTCTCTGACCATTTCTTGGCCTTCTACACTCTCTTTATTGAAAACAGAGGATCTCTGCTGTAACGTGACACTTCCTACGGCTCCCATAGGCTCTCAGAAGGCGCCAGAACGTTGAATGATGACTCTGCAGTCCATGGCTGAAAAACAGCAGCGCATTTGGATAGTGGTCGATCTGAGAACAATGAGACGGGCGTGCGCGTGCACGTGAAGAGGCCATTTTACATTTTCAGTCTTTGAACGAAAAAGATGTCTCCCGGTCGGAATATTATCGCTTTTTTACGAGAAAAATCGCATAAAAATTTTAAACAGCGTTTGACATGCTTCGAAGTACGGTAATGGAATATTTAGAAATGTTTTGTCACGATACGCGTCTGCGCGTCACCGTTCGGATAGTGTCTTGAACGCAAGAACAAAACAGAGGATATTTGAATATAACTATGGATTATTTTGAACCAAAACAATATTTGTTGTTGAAGTAGAAGTCTTGGGAGTGCATTCTGACGAAGAACAGCAAAGGTAATCCAATTTTTCTAATAGTAATTCTGAGTTTAGTGAACGCCAAACTTGGTGGGTGTCAAATTAGCTAGCCCGTGATGGCGAGCTACCTACTCAGAATATTGCAAAATGTGCTTTTGCCGAAAAGCTATTTTAAAATCAGACACCGCGATTGCATAAAGGAGTTCTGTATCTATAATTCTTAAAATAATTGTTATGTTTTTTGTGAACGTTTATCGTGAGTAATTTAGTAAATTCACCGGAAGTTTGCGGTGGGTATGCTAGTTCTGAACGTCACATGCTAATGTAAAAAGCTGGTTTTTGATATAAATATGAACTTGATTGAACAAAACATGCATGTATTGTATAACATAATGTCCTAGGAGTGTCATCTGATGAAGATCATCAAAGGTTAGTGCTGCATTTAGCTGTGGTTTTGTTTTTTGTGACATTATATGCTAGCTTGAAAAATGGGTGTCTGATTATTTCTGGCTTGGTACTCTCCTGACATAATCTAATGTTTTGCTTTCGCTGTAAAGCCTTTTTGAAATCGGACAATGTGGTTAGATTAACGAGATGCTTGTCTTTAAAATGGTGTAAAATAGTCATATGTTTGAGAAATTGAAGTAATAGCATTTCTAAGGTATTTGAATATCGCGCCACTCGATTCCACTGGCTGTTGAGTAGGGGTGGGACGATTTCGTCCCACATACCCTAGAGAGGTTAAACATTTATGGGGACTTGGCACGAGCCTAATTCAGTATGAATGTGTGTACCTGTGACAGTACTAAAGCAGCAGTATGACTGGTTAATGGGCTGTAGTCATGGAGGGTGTAGATCTGCTCCGGACCAGAAGGGGGCAGTGTTTCTCTGAGTACTGCTGAGGTCAACACAGTCAGCTGCTCCACAGAGGAAGACACACAAAACGACAGCAGACGTTGATGCAGCTCCACTGGCAGCCTGTGGACAACGCATACACACGGGTTACCATGACAACACGCTACCACGACAACGCGCTACCGTGACAACAGGTTACCATGACAACACACTCATGCGACAACATGCTACCATGACAACACGCTACCACATTTACATTTAAGTCATTTAGCGGACGCTCTTATCCAGAGCAACTTACAAATTGGTGCATTCACCTTATGATATCCAGTGGAACAACCACTTTACAATAGTACATCTATATCTTTTAGGGGGGGGTTAGAAGGATTACTTTATCCTATCCCAGGTATTCCTTAAAGAGGTGGGGTTTCAGGTGTCTCCGGAAGGTGGTGATTGACTCCGCTGTCCTGGCGTCGTGAGGGAGCTTGTTCCACCATTGGGGTGCCAGAGCAGCGAACAGTTTTGACTGGGCTGAGCGGGAACTGTGCTTCCTCAGAGGTAGGGAGGCCAGCAGGCCAGCGGTGGATGAGCGCAGTGCCCTCGTTTGGGTGTAGGGACTGATCAGAGCCTGAAGGTACGGAGGTGCCGTTCCCCTCACGGCTCCGTAGGCAAGCACCATGGTCTTGTAGCGGATGCGAGCTTCAACTGGAAGCCAGTGGAGAGAGCGGAGGAGCGGGGTGACGTGAGAGAACTTGGGAAGGTTAAACACCAGACGGGCTGCGGCGTTCTGGATGAGTTGTAGGGGTTTAATGGCACAGGCAGGGAGCCCAGCCAACAGCGAGTTGCAGTAATCCAGACGGGAGATGACAAGTGCCTGGATTAGGACCTGCGCGGCTTCCTGTGTGAGGCAGGGTCGTACTCTGCGAATGTTGTAGAGCATGAACCTACAGGATCGGGTCACCGCCTTGATGTTAGTGGAGAACGACAGGGTGTTGTCCAGGGTCACGCCAAGGCTCTTAGCACTCTGGGAGGAGGACACAATGGAGTTGTCAACCATGATGGCGAGATCATGGAACGGGCAGTCCTTCCCCGGGAGGAAGAGCAGCTCCGTCTTGCCGAGGTTCAGCTTGAGGTGGTGATCCGTCATCCACACTGATATGTCTGCCAGACATGCAGAGATGCGATTCGCCACCTGGTTATCAGAAGGGGGAAAGGAGAAGATGAATTGTGTGTCGTCTGCGTAGCAATGATAGGAGAGACCATGTGAGGATATGACAGAGCCAAGTGACTTGGTGTATAGCGAGAATAGGAGAGGGCCTAGAACTGAGCCCTGGGGGACACCAGTGGTGAGAGCACGTGGTGTGGAGACGGATTCTCGCCACGCCACCTGGTAGGAGCGACCTGTCAGGTAGGACGCAATCCAAGCGTGGGCCGCACCGGAGATGCCCAGCTCGGAGAGGGTGGAGAGGAGGATCTGATGGTTCACGGTATCAAAGGCAGCAGATAGGTCTAGAAGGATGAGAGCAGAGGAGAGAGAGTTAGCTTTAGCAGTGCGGAGAGCCTCCGTGACACAGAGAAGAGCAGTCTCAGTTGAATTACCAGTCTTGAAACCTGACTGATTTGGATCGAGAAGGTCATTCTGAGAGAGATAGCAGGAGAGCTGGCCAAGGACGGCACGTTCAAGAGTTTTGGAGAGAAAAGAAAGAAGGGATACTGGTCTGTAGTTGTTGACATCGGAGGGATCGAGTGTAGGTTTTTTCAGAAGGGGTGCAACTCTCGCTCTCTTGAAGACGGAAGGGACGTAGCCAGCGGTCAAGGATGAGTTGATGAGTGAGGTGAGGTAGGGGAGAAGGTCTCCGGAAATGGTCTGGAGAAGAGAGGAGGGGATAGGGTCAAGCGGGCAGGTTGTTGGGCGGCCGGCCGTCACAAGGCGCGAGATTTCATCTGGAGAGAGGGGAGAAAGAGGTCAAAGCACAGGGTAGGGCAACGTGAGCAGGACCAGCGGTGTCGTTTGACTTAACAAACGAGGATCGGATGTCGTCAACCTTCTTTTCAAAATGGTTGACGAAGTCATCCGCAGAGAGGGAGGGGGGGAGGGGAGGAGGATTCAGGAGGGAGGAGAAGGTAGCAAAGAGCTTCCTAGGGTTAGAGGCAGATGCTTGGAGTTTAGAGTGGTAGAAAGTGGCTTTAGCAGCAGAGACAGAAGAGGAAAATGTAGAGAGGAGGGAGTGAAAGGATACCAGGTCCGCAGGGAGGCGAGTTTTCCTCCATTTCCGCTCGGCTGCCCGGAGCCCTGTTACCACGACAACACGCTACCACGACAACACGCTCCTGCGACCACCCAATAGCATGGGGAAGGCAAGTGTGCAGGTTTTTGTTCCAGCCCAGCTATAATACACATGAGAATGAAACTATGGTCTTCCATTCTTTACAGATATGACAATCCTCTCCTGGACCAGAGAGACACAGTCTTACATCCAGGTGTACTTGGTGCTAGGGTGTAGGGTTTAGGGTGTAGGGTTTAGGGTGCAGGGTTTAGGGTGTAGGGTTTAGGGTGTAGGGTTTAGGGTGTAGGGTTTAGGGTGTAGGGTTTAGGGTGTAGGGTTTAGGGTGTAGGGTACCTCCTAGTGTACTTGGTTGAGGCCATGATCAGGTGAGGTCAGTTAGGGTGTAGGGTTTAGGGTGTAGGGTTTAGGGTGTAGGGTACCTCCTAGTGTACTTGGTTGAGGCCACGATCAGGTGTAGTCTCTGGAGTGAGTCGATGACATCATGGCCGTGTTCTTTACCCGCCAGCTGCTTGGTGATCCGGCCGTAGAACTTCTGAAGCTCCACCTCCCCGATCTCCCTGGAAACAACATCACAGCCGTCACTTACATGCAGTTCCGGGTCGGAGGTGAACGACTCCAGAGAGGTATAGTACAAGGCAGGGTCAATGAGTAGCCGAGGCTCTCTGTTAGACTCTAGCTAACGACGATATGCCCCGTTTACAGACGCTAGCTACATGTCAGGCTAATCTGGTGTTATATACCCCGTTAACAGATGCTAGCTACATGTCAGGCTAGTCTGGTGTTATATGCCCCGTTAACAGATGCTAGCTACATGTCAGGCTAGTCCGGTGTTATATGCCCGTTAACAGATGCTAGCTACATGTCAGGCTAGTCTGGTGTTATATGCCCCGTTAACAGATGCTAGCTACATGTCAGGCTAGTCCGGTGTTATATGCCCCGTTAACAGATGAACAGCTAGAGCCTGGACAGCTAGAGCCGGGACAGCTAGAGCCTGGACAGCTAGAGCCGGGACAGCTAGAGCCGGAACAGCTAGAGCCTGGACAGCTAGAGCCTGGACAGCTAGAGCCTGGACAGCTAGAGCCTGAACAGCTAGAGCCTGGACAGCTAGAGCCTGGACAGCTAGAGCCGGAACAGCTAGAGCCTGGACAGCTAGAGCCGGGACAGCTAGAGCCGGAACAGCTAGAGCCTGGACAGCTAGAGCCGGGACAGCTAGAGCCTGAACAGCTAGAGCCGGAACAGCTAGAGCCGGAACAGCTAGAGCCTGGACAGCTAGAGCCTGGACAGCTAGAGCCGGAACAGCTAGAGCCTGGACAGCTAGAGCCTGAACAGCTAGAGCCTGGACAGCTAGAGCCTGGACAGCTAGAGCCGGGACAGCTAGAGCCTGGACAGCTAGAGCCTGGACAGCTAGAGCCTGGACAGCTAGAGCCGGAACAGCTAAAGCCTGGACAGCTAGAGCCTGGACAGCTAGAGCCTGAACAGCTAGAGCCGGGACAGCTAGAGCCTGGACAGCTAGAGCCTGGACAGCTAGAGCCGGGACAGCTAGAGCCGGGACAGCTAGAGCCTGGACAGCTAGAGCCTGAACAGCTAGAGCCTGGACAGCTAGAGCCGGAACAGCTAGAGCCTGGACAGCTAGAGCCTGGACAGCTAGAGCCTGGACAGCTAGAGCCTGGACAGCTAGAGCCGGAACAGCTAGAGCCGGAACAGCTAGAGCCTGGACAGCTAGAGCCTGGACAGCTAGAGCCGGAACAGCTAGAGCCTGGACAGCTAGAGCCGGAACAGCTAGAGCCTGGACAGCTAGAGCCGGAACAGCTAGAGCCGGAACAGCTAGAGCCGGAACAGCTAGAGCCTGGACAGCTAGAGCCGGAACAGCTAGAGCCTGGACAGCTAGAGCCTGAACAGCTAGAGCCGGGACAGCTAGAGCCTGAACAGCTAGAGCCGGGACTGAGAAAACGGCCAGTTCATCCACTGAACACGACAAGAGGCTAAAACCAACTGCGTGATTGGTCCACGCTAATACAAAGTGGGTGATTGGTCCACGCTAAAACAAACTGGATGATTGGTCCACGCTGATACAAACTGGATGATTGGTCCACGCTAATACAAAGCGGGTGATTGGTCCACGCTAAAACAATGTGGGTGATTGGTCCACGCTAAAACAAAGTTGGTGATTGGTCCACGCTGATACAAGCTGGGTGATTGGTCACACAAATCAACTTGTGTAAGGAAAACTTGTACAATTATTTTATTGATAGGAGTGGGGGTAAAAAGGTAGTTCTGCATTGAAAAGCAGACCAAATGAACGGTAAGTAATACAATTAAAAAAGTTATCAAAGACTCCAGTCACCGAAGTCAGGCTGTTCTCTCTGCTACCGCACTGCAAGCGGTACCGGAGCGCCAAGTCTAGGACCCAAAGGCTCCTTAACAGCTTCTACCCCCCCAAGCCAGGCTGTTCTCTCTGCTACCACACTGCAAGCAGTACCGGAGCGCCAAGTCTAGGACCCAAAGGCTCCTTAACAGCTTCTACCCCCCCAAGCCAGGCTGTTCTCTCTGCTACCACACTGCAAGCGGTACCGGAGCGCCAAGTCTAGGACCCAAAGGCTCCTTAACAGCTTCTACCCCCCAAGCCAGGCTGTTCTCTCTGCTACCACACTGCAAGCGGTACCGGAGCGCCAAGTCTAGGACCCAAAGGCTCCTTAACAGCTTCTACCCCCCAAGCCAGGCTGTTCTCTCTGCTACCGCACTGCAAGCGGTACCGGAGCGCCAAGTCTAGGACCCAAAGGCTCCTTAACAGCTTCTACCCCCAAGCCAGGCTGTTCTCTCTGCTACCACACTGCAAGCGGTACCGGAGCGCCAAGTCTAGGACCCAAAGGCTCCTTAACAGCTTCTACCCCCCAAGTCAGGCTGTTCTCTCTGCTACCGCACTGCAAGCGGTACCGGAGCACCAAGTCTAGGACCCAAAGGCTCCTTAACAGCTTCTACCCCCCAAGCCAGGCTGTTCTCTCTGCTACCACACTGCAAGCGGTACCGGAGCGCCAAGTCTAGGACCCAAAGGCTCCTTAACAGCTTCTACCCCCAAGCCAGGCTGTTCTCTCTGCTACCACACTGCAAGCGGTACCGGAGCGCCAAGTCTAGGACCCAAAGGCTCCTTAACAGCTTCTACCCCCCAAGCCAGGCTGTTCTCTCTGCTACCGCACTGCAAGCGGTACCGGAGCACCAAGTCTAGGACCCAAAGGCTCCTTAACAGCTTCTACCCCCCAAGCCAGGCTGTTCTCTCTGCTACCGCACTGCAAGCGGTACCGGAGCGCCAAGTCTAGGACCCAAAGGCTCCTTAACAGCTTCTACCCCCCAAGCCAGGCTGTTCTCTCTGCTACCGCACTGCAAGCGGTACCGGAGCGCCAAGTCTAGGACCCAAAGGCTCCTTAACAGCTTCTACCCCCCCAAGCCAGGCTGTTCTCTCTGCTACCGCACTGCAAGCGGTACCGGAGCGCCAAGTCTAGGTCCAAAAGGCTCCTTAACAGCTTCTACCCCTCAAGCCAGGCTGTTCTCTCTGCTACCGCACTGCAAGCGGTACCGGAGCGCCAAGTCTAGGACCCAAAGGCTCCTTAACAGCTTCTACCCCCCCAAGCCATAAAACTGCTGAACATCTAAACTAATAAAATGGCCACCAGGACTATTTACATTTCGGCACCAATAAAACTGTGGCACTGACTCACCCATGGATTGATGTTTCAGAATCGTATCAACGAAGAGTTCGGAGTTTGACTAGCCACGTGTGACATGCACGCGCAGTTACAAGGGAGAGGAATGAATTGGGTTCAGTCAGTCATCCTATTGATGCCTAGTTAAAACAGAGTGGAGAGGAATGAATTGGGTTCAGTCAGTTAAAACAGAGAGTAGAGAGGAATGAATTGGGTTCAGTCAGTTAAAACAGAGTGGAGAGGAATGAATTGGGTTCAGTCAGTTAAAACAGAGTGGAGAGGAATGAATTGGGTTCAGTCAGTCATCCTGTCTTGTAGTATTCCTCCCCATCTGGATGCCAATGTAAAGGTGCTGTATCAGGGTGCTGTATCGGGGTGCTGTATCAGGGTGCTGTATCAGGGTGGGTGCTGTATCATGGTGGGTGCTGTATCGGGGTGCTGTATCGGGGTGCTGTATCGGGGTGCTGTATCGGGGTGCTCTATCAGGGTGCTGTATCAGGGTGCTGTATCAGGGTGCTGTAGTGCTGTATCAGGGTGCTGTATCGGGGTGGGTGCTGTATCGGGGTGGGTGCTGTATCGGGGTGGGTGCTGTATCGGGGTGGGTGCTGTATCAGGGTGGGTGCTGTATCAGGGTGGGTGCTGTATCGGGGTGCTGTATAGGGGTGCTGTATAGGGGTGGGTGCTGTATAGGGGTGGGTGCTGTATCGGGGTGGGTGCTGTATCGGGGTGGGTGCTGTATCGGGGTGGGTGCTGTATCGGGGTGGGTGCTGTATCGGGGTGAGTGCTGTATCAGGGTGGGTGCTGTATCAGGGTGCTGTATCAGGGTGGGTGCTGTATCAGGGTGGGTGCTGTATCAGGGTGGGTGCTGTATCGGGGTGCTGTATCAGGGTGGGTGCTGTATCGGGGTGCTGTATCGGGGTGGGTGCTGTATCAGGGTGCTGTATCGGGGTGGGTGCTGTATCGGGGTGCTGTATCAGGGTGGGTGCTGTATCAGGGTGGGTGCTGTATCAGGGTGGGTGCTGTATCAGGGTGGGTGCTGTATCAGGGTGGGTGCTGTATCGGGGTGCTGTATCAGGGTGCTGTATCAGGGTGGGTGCTGTATCAGGGTGGGTGCTGTATCGGGGTGCTGTATCGGGGTGCTGTATCGGGGTGCTTGCTGATGCGAGTTGCTTCCCACCGGACAGTTGCATCACGTCCCCGGAAGCAGCTAACGTGGCCGATTTGTTCCATCCCCCTTCATGTTATTCTGAGTAGCATAGCAGCCAACACTAGAAATAACGTGGAATATTGGTAGTAAACATCTGGATGTGACCGTGATCCAGTCTACAGCTCAATGGGGGAGAGTTTGAGCTGCTATCCGGTAACACAACAGGGCCCAGTGCCCTTCGCTCCCGCTCGTCGTGCACCGCTGTCCCTGTTGCTGATTTGAGCTGTTCTCGCCATAATATGGACTTGGTCTTTTACCAGATAGGGTTATCTTCTGTACACCACTCCTACCTTGTCACGACACAACTGATTGGTTCAAACGCATTAAGAAGGAAAGAAATGCATTCCAGGTGACTGTCTCGTGAAGCTGGTTGAGAGAATGCCAAGAGCGTGCAAAGCTGTCATCAAGACAAAGGGTGGCTACTTTGAAAAATATAAAATATAAAATAGTTGGATTTGTTTAACACTTTTTTTGGTTACTACATAGTACTATGTAAATACAGTACAAGCTGATGAAACTGGCTCTTCATCCATCACCAAGGGTCGTGACCGACTCACCTTCGCTGGCCACTGGCACACTGGCGAAGTGTGCTCTTCATCCATCACCAAGGGTCGTGACCGACTCACCTTCGCTGGCCACTGGCACACTGGAGAAGTGTGCTCTTCATCCATCACCAAGGGTCGTGACCGACTCACCTTCGCTGGCCACTGGCACACTGGAGAAGTGTGCTCTCCACGGATTAATCCACGTTTTCTACTGCACCGGGCTGACGGCGAGCGGTTTGCTGATGTCAATACTGTGAACAGAGTGGCCCCATGGCGGCGGTGGGGTTATGGTTCGGGCGGGCATAAGCTACCGACAACGAACACTATTGCATTTTATCAATGGCAAATTTAAATGTACAGAGATACCGTGGCCCATCGTCGGGCCCATTCATTAAATTTTTTATTTATTTAATTAGGCATGTCAGTTAAGAACAAATTCTTATTTACAATGACGGCCTACCCTGGGCCAAACCCGGACGACGCTGGGACAATTGTGCGCCGCCCTATGGGACTCCCAATCACAGCCGGATGTGATACAGCCTGGATTCAAACCAGGGACTGTAGTGGCGCCTCTTGCACTGAGATGCAGTGCCTTAGACCGCTGCGCCACTCGGGAGCCAAAATTCATCCACTGCCATCACCTCATGTTTCAGCATGATAATGCACGGCCCCATGTCGCAAGGATAATGTCATGAGGTTGGCCTGTGGGTGAGGTTTATGACCCCCCCATAAATACCTTTCTCTCTTCCCCTCTCTCTCTCTCTCTCTCTCTGACTCTACTGAAGGACTCTCGAATAGCCTTTGTTAAATATAGAGAGTCTGGGAACATCAAACAAGTGGGGGGAAGGAACCATATTTCGGTAATAGAACCAGTTGTAAATATGTGTTGGAACTTAATGAATATGATGTCAGATCGGTTGTCATCTGAGACATTATGACTGATGACAGGACGACATAAACTATCAGATTCACATGGAATCGTTGTGAAATTTAAATGCAATTTAAAATAAAAACTATTTGTGAAAAGATTAAATGTAATTTTAGCTTCCAAAATGAGAGAATTGGGTTTTCATAAGGTTAGAGCACTGCTCAATCAGTGGCCCGCCCCTGTGAAGAGACATGGGTTATAAACTATGAAACACAGCCTTCTCTCCCTCCACTATATAAGCCCTTGATGAAAATATAACTTCCTGTTCCGAGGACGAAAGAACGACGGTCCGTACGTTAAAAAGGGACTAACACGTCAACTACAGAACTAAGCCAACCTCAGCGTGAGCTTTGGTTGTGAATGGTATGAACTCTGAACTCTTATTCACTACAGAAGTGAGACCTCCTAGCCGTTGAGTTAGCAACAGCAGCTGTAAACGTTGGGCTAGGAAAGGACGGACGACGTATCCAGTCTAACACACAACGAAGATACTACAACGTATCCAATTTACCACCAGAGACATTCTTTCCGAGGACAGGAAGATCTCTGTTGGCCAACCCGGCCAGCATCTACGACCAATCTACCAAAGCGCAGCTCAGAGTCAATATTTATTGCATTCTCCTTAATTCAAATGGGCGGTTATTTAGAATGCATAAGATAATGTATTTACGATGATAGCATAGCTTCTCCCTTTGTTCCTCAGTCTTCCCGCTCTTTCATTCAAGCCCAACCCCCCTCTCTTTGCGTAACCAGCCGTCATACAGGTTCCGTCCACCAGGGGCGTTTTCTGTATGACATAATTTGCATTCTGTGTAGATGTAATTCTGTGTGATTAGTTTAGGTATTTAGTAAATAAATAATTAAACCCAATTTTGTATTGATGATTCAACTTATTAGCCAGAGTTCGTGAAGATAACCAAGAATTTACAACTTTCAGATGAGACTGAAAATAAGGTGAGGATTAATATTGACTGCTATTGATGTAAAATATTACTAAGTCTTTTAAGAGTTTATTCGGAAGATAACAGCTCTATAAACACTCTTCCGTGGTGCCCCGACTTTCTAGTTAATTACATTTACATGATTAGCTCAATCAGGTGATATTAATTACAGAGAAATTATTTTATAGAATAGCGTGTCATATCACTTAATCCGGCATAGCCAAAGACACACGACAATATGAACACAATTCCTGGCAGCTGAAAATGTCCCAGTTCTTCCATGGCCTGCGTACTCACCAGACATGTCACCCTATCGAGCATGTTTGGGATGCTCTGGATCGACGTGTACGACAGCGTGTTCCAGTTCCCGCCCAATATCCAGCCACTTCTCACAGCCATTTTTATTTAATTTAATATTGAAGAGTGGGACTACATTCCACAATCAACAGCCTGATCAACTCTATGTGAAGGAGATGTGTCACACTGCATGAGGACAATTGTGGTCACACCAGATACTGACTGGTTTTCAGATCCACGCCCCTACACCCCTTTTTTTTTACGTTTCTGTTACCAACAGATCCATATCTGTATTCTCAGTCACGTGAAATCTATTGATTAGGGAAAAAATAATTTTATTTCAATTGACTGATTTCCTTATATGAACTGTAACTCACTAAAAATCTGAGAAAATGTTGCGTTTATATTTTGGTTCAGTGTACCTTACAGCTCGGGTTTGTGGTTGAGCAGTGACAAGAGCAAACTAACCCCAAACGACATGACAGCAGCGGGGTACGACGGACAGAAGCAGGCGGAGAACAGTGTCCTTTCCTCGGCTTGACTCTGCTCTGAACACCGCTAACTGCCGGGTCTTACCTGGCTTGTTTGATCAAACTCTCTGTTCCTGCTGAATACATAGTAGCCGTCCAAACAAGTTGTAAATTGTCCGCTCGGGAAACATGTCCGACTGACAATCACGTGAATCCTCTACTAGTTCCGCCTTGTCAGCGAGTCTGCCCCGTTAATGACGTATTTCATTACGTTGTAGTTTTTAACCGGTATTTAAACCAGACAAGCAGAACAAATACTTATTTACAATGACGGTCTACTCCGGGCAAAACCGGATGACGCTGGGTCAATTGTGCGCCGCCCTATGGGGACTCCCAACCATGGCCGGATGTGATACAGCCTGGATTTGAACCAGGGACTTGTAGTGATGCCTTTTGCACTGAGATGCAGTGCCTTAGACCGCTGCGCCACTCGGACATCTTCACGGACGTGGTCACTGGTCCAGGGACATTAGCGCATAGAAAATCCAATATGGCTGCCAACGAATTACAAAAATATATATATTATTTTGTATTATTATTATTATTATTCTTTTATTAACATCAAATCAATACAAAAAGTATATGGGGGAACACAAGTATATATATACAGAATATACAAAGGACATTTGGGCTAAGGGATAGAATATCACGTTACACAAGGACCTTAAAGGGGCACACACACATTGATCATTCTAACAGCTTTTTAGTCACCAGAGTATTTAATTGTCTTAAAATAATGTTCAATTGATTTTTTGCAAGGTAATAAAATGTTTCGTTTGTAAATGTACATTTGTGAATATGAAATTTTGGTTAAAAGAATAATGAAATGAATTACATTAAAATAGTTTCAACTTCTTTCTATCCAAAGTAAAAAAGAATCCCTGCAGTACATCTCTCCGTAATATAATAAGGATCCGCCCCCCTTTTTTTTTCAATTTCCTCCTAAAAATGACCCAAATCTAACTTCCTGTAGCTCAGGCCCTGAAGCAAGGATATGCATATTCTTGGTACCATTTGAAAGGAAGCACTTTGCAGTTTGTGGAAATGTGAAAGGAATGTAGTAGAACATAACACAATAGATCTGATAAAAGATAATACAAAGAAAAAAAATCAACTGTTCTTTTGTAATTTTTGTTGTACCATCATCTATGAAATGCAAGAGAAAAGCCATATTCCAGCCCAGGTGCAATTTAGATTCTGGCCACTAGATGGCGGCAGTGTATGTGCAAAGTTTTACACTGATCCAATGAACCCTTGTATTTCTGTTCAAAATGTTGTATCAATACTGCCCAAATATGCCTAATTTGTTTATTAATAACTTTTCATGTTCAAAAATTGTGCACTCTCCTCAAACAATAGCCTGGTATTCTTTCACTGTAACAGCTACTGTAAATTGGACAGTGCGGTTAGATTAACAAGAATTTATGCTTTCTGCCCATATCAGATATGTCTATGTCCTGGTAAATTTTTTTGTTACTTACAATCTCATGCTAATCGCATTAGCCTACGTTAGCTCAACCGTCCCGTGGAAGGAACACCCGATCAATACCTGTTAGAGATGACCTGTAGGATCAATACCTGTTAGAGATGACCTGTAGGATCAATACCTGTTAGAGATGACCTGTAGGATCAATACCTGTTAGAGATGACCTGTAGGATCAATACCTGTTAGAGATGACCTGTAGGATCAATACCTGTTAGAGATGAACTGTAGGATCAATACCTGTTAGAGATGACCTGTAGGATCAATACCTGTTAGAGATGACCTGTAGGATCAATACCTGTTAGAGATGACCTGTAGGATCAATACCTGTTAGAGATGACCTGTAGGATCAATACCTGTTAGAGATGACCTGTAGGATCAATACCTGTTAGAGATGACCTGTAGGATCAATACCTGTTAGAGATGACCTGTAGGATCAATACCTGTTAGAGATGACCTGTAGGATCAATACCTGTTAGAGATGACCTGTAGGATCAATACCTGTTAGAGATGACCTGCAGGATCAATACCTGTTAGAGATGACCTGCAGGATCAATACCTGTTAGAGATGACCTGCAGGATCAATACCTGTTAGAGATGACCTGTAGGATCAATACCTGTTAGAGATGACCTGCAGGATCAATACCTGTTAGAGATGACCTGTAGGATCAATACCTGTTAGAGATGACCTGTAGGATCAATACCTGTTAGAGATGACCTGTAGGATCAATACCTGTTAGAGATGACCTGTAGGATCAATACCTGTTAGAGATGACCTGTAGGATCAATACCTGTTAGAGATGACCTGTAGGATCAATACCTGTTAGAGATGACCTGTAGGATCAATACCTGTTAGAGATGACCTGTAGGATCAATACCTGTTAGAGATGACCTGTAGGATCAATACCTGTTAGAGATGACCTGTAGGATCAATACCTGTTAGAGATGACCTGTAGGATCAATACCTGTTAGAGATGACCTGTAGGATCAATACCTGTTAGAGATGACCTGTAGGATCAATACCTGTTAGAGATGACCTGTAGGATCAATACCTGTTAGAGATGACCTGCAGGATCAATACCTGTTAGAGATGACCTGTAGGATCAATACCTGTTAGAGATGACCTGCAGGAT
>NW_025549984.1:112500-122500 GCF_905237065.1 Salmo salar | reverse complement strand
TCAATACAACATGGTGTTGTTACCTTACAGCCTTATACTAAAATGGATTAAATCAATACAAATGGCATCAATCTACACACAATACCCCATGATGACATCACAATACCCCATGATGACATCACAATACCCCATGATGACATCACAATACCCCATAATGACATCACAATACCCCATGATGACATCACAATACCCCAATAATGACATCACAATACCCCAATAATGACATCACAATACCCCATAATGACATCACAATACCCCATAATGACATCACAATACCCCATAATGACATCACAATACCGCAATAATGAAGAGGTGAAACCAGGTTTTTTAGACATTTTTGCAAATGTATTAAAAAAATAAACAGAAATACCTTATTTACATAAGTATTCAGATCATCCGTGAGATGTTTCTAGAAGTTGGTTGGAGTCCACCTGTGGTAAATTCAATTGATTTGGAAAGGCACACGCCTGTCTATATAAGGTCCCACAGTTGACAGTGCTATGGGCACACAATGCAAATAGTCCGGGTACCTGTTCAGGAGTCTTATGGCTTGGGGGGTGAAAACTTTTTGAGAAGCCTTTTTGAACCTAGACTTGGCACTCCGGTACCGCTTGCCGTGCGGTAGTAGAGAGAACCGTCTATGACTGGGGTTTATGACAATTTTCTGGGCCTTCCACTGACACCGCCTGGTGTAGAGGTCCTGGATGGCAGGCAGCTTAGCCTCAGTAATGTACTGGGCTGTACGCACAACCCTCTGTAGTGCCTTGCGGTCGGAGGCCGAGCAGTTGCCATACCAGGCAGTGATGATGCGACCAGTCAGGATGCTCTCGATGGTGCAGCTGTAGAACTTTTTGAGGATCTCAGGACCCATGCCAAATCTTTTTAGTTTCCTGAGGGGGAATAGGCTTTGTCGTGCCCTCTTCTCGACTGTCTTGGTGTGTTTGGACCATTCTAGTTTGTTGGTGATGTGGACATCAAGGAACTTGAAGCTCTCAACCTGCTCCACTGCAGCCCCATCGATGAGAATGGGTGTGTGCTCGGTCCTCCTTTTCCTGTAGTCCACAATCATCTCCTTTGTCTTGATCACGTTGAGGGAGAGGTTGTTGTCCTGGCACCACATTGCCAGTTCTCTGACCTCCTCCCTATAGGCTGTCTCATCGTTGTCGGTGATCAGGCCTAGGTCGTCAGCAAACTTAATGATGGTGTTGGAGTCGTGTTTGGCCACGCAGTCGTGTGTGAACAGGGAGTACAGTAGGGGACTAAGTACACACCCCTGTGGAGCTCCAGTGTTGAGGATCAGCGTGGCAGATGTGTTGTTACCTACCCTCACCACCTGGGGGCGGCCCGTCAGGAAGTCCAGGATCCAGTTACAGATGGGAGGTGTTTAGTCCCAGGGTCCTTAGCTTAGTGATGAGCTTTGAGGGCACTATGGTGTTGAACACTGAGCTGTAGTCAATGAATAACATTCTCACACAGGTGTTCCTTTTGTCCAGGAGGGAAAGGGCAGCGTGAAGTGCAATAGAGATTGCATCATCTGTGGATCTGTTGAGGCGGTGTGTGAATTGGAGTGGGTCCAGGGGTTCTGGCTTTGTTGAATATTTTCTTTCTTGTTGACCCGACCGTGGGACAGACTATGTTTGTTCCCACACTCAGGACTTTGATTCCTGATAAAAAGTATTTGTAACCTACATAGAGTCAAAGTAAGACCCAAGTGCAGACTGTGTGAAGTAACAATGTTTATTGTAACCACCAGGGAAGGCAAACGACAGGTTAAGGCAGGCCGGGGTCGATAATCCAGAGTAGAGGTCAAGGTACAGGACGGCAGGCAGCAGGTCAGGCCGGGGTCGATAATCCAGAGTAGAGGTCAAGGTACAGGACGGCAGGCAGCAGGTCAGGCCGGGGTCGATAATCCAGAGTAGAGGTCAAGGTACAGGACGGCAGGCAGACAGCAGGTCAGGCCGGAGTCGATAATCCAGAGTAGAGGTCAAGGTACAGGACGGCAGGCAGACAGCAGGTCAGGCCGGGGTCGATAATCCAGAGTAGAGGTCAAGGTACAGGACGGCAGGCAGCAGGTCAGGCCGGGGTCGATAATCCAGAGTAGAGGCCAAGGTACAGGACGGCAGGCAGACAGCAGGTCAGGCCGGGGTCGATAATCCAGAGTAGAGGTCAAGGTACAGGACGGCAGGCAGCAGGTCAGGCCGGGGTCGATAATCCAGAGTAGAGGTCAAGGTACAGGACGGCAGGCAGCAGGTCAGGCCGGGGTCGATAATCCAGAGTAGAGGTCAAGGTACAGGACGGCAGGCAGCAGGTCAGGCCGGGGTCGATAATCCAGAGTAGAGGACAAGGTACAGGACGGCAGGCAGCAGGTCAGGCCGGGGTCGATAATCCAGAGTAGAGGCCAAGGTACAGGACGGCAGGCAGACAGCAGGTCAGGCCGGGGTCGATAATCCAGAGTAGAGGCCAAGGTACAGGACGGCAGGCTTTAGTTCTAACCCTGCACTAGTCCTGGAGAGTTACAGGCTTTAGTTCTAACCCTGCACTAGTCCTGGAGAGTTACAGGCTTTAGTTCTAACCCTGCACTAGTCCTGGAGAGTTACAGGCTTTAGTTCTAACCCTGCACTAGTCCTGGAGAGTTACAGGCTTTAGTTCTAACCCTGCACTAGTCCTGGAGAGTTACAGGCTTTAGTTCTAACCCTGCACTAGTCCTGGAGAGTTACAGGCTTTAGTTCTAACCCTGCACTAGTCCTGGAGAGTTACGGGCTTTAGTTCTAACCCTGCACTAGTCCTGGAGAGTTACGGGCTTTAGTTCTAACCCTGCACTAGTCCTGGAGAGTTACGGGCTTTAGTTCTAACCCTGCACTAGTCCTGGAGAGTTACAGGCTTTAGTTCTAACCCTGCACTAGTCCTGGAGAGTTACAGGCTTTAGTTCTAACCCTGCACTAGTCCTGGAGAGTTACAGGCTTTAGTTCTAACCCTGCACTAGTCCTGGAGAGTTACGGGCTTTAGTTCTAACCCTGCACTAGTCCTGGAGAGTTACAGGCTTTAGTTCTAACCCTGCACTAGTCCTACAGAGTTACAGGCTTTAGTTCTAACCCTGCACTAGTCCTACAGAGTTACAGGCTTTAGGGTTAGGGTTAGGGGGTAGGTGTTAGGGTTAGGGGTGCAATCAATACAACATGGTGTTATTACCTTACAGCCTTATTCTAAAATGGATTAAACCACCACCATGCTTCACTTTAGTGATGGTGCCAGGTTTCCTCCAGACGTGATGCTTGGCATTCAGCCAAAAGAGTTCAATCTTGGTTTCATCAGACCAGAGAATCTTGTTTCTCATGGTCTGAGAGTCCTTTAGGTGCCTTTTGGCAAACTCCAAGCGGGCTGTCATGTGCCTTTTACTGAGGAGTGGTTTCCGTCTGGCCACTCTACCATAAGGGCCTGATTGGTGGAGTGCTGCAGAGATGGATGTCCTTCTGGAAGGTCCTCTCATCTCCACTGAGGAATTCTGGAGCTCTGTTAGAGTGACCATTGGGTTCTTGGTCACCTCCCTGACCAAGGCCCTTCTCCCCCGATTGCTCAGTTTGGCCGGGCGGCCAGCTCTAGGAAGAGTCTTAGTGCTTCCAAACTTCTTCCATTTAAGAATGATGGAGGCCACTATATTCTCGGGGACCTTCAAGGCTGCAGACATTTTTTGGTACCCTTCCCCAGATCTGTGCCTCGAAAGCATCCTGTCTCGGAGCTCTACGGACAATTCCTTCGACCTCATGGCTTCATTTGCTCGTTTTTATTTTATTTAACCTTTATTTAACCTTTATTTTTGAGAACAAGTCCTTTATTTAACCAGGTGGCCAGTTGAGAACAAGTTCTCATTTACAACTGCGACCTGGCCAAGATAAAGCACAGCAGTTCGACAACATACAACAACACAGAGTTACACATGGAATAAACAAACATACAGTCAATAATACAGTAGAAAAATCTATATACAGCATGTGCAAATGAGGTAAGGCAATAAATAGGCCATGGTGGTGAAGTAATTACAATATAGCAATTAAACACTGGAATGGTAGGATGTGCAGATGATGAACGTGCAAGTAGAGATACTGGGGTGCAAAGGAGCAAGATTAATAAAAAATACAGTATGGGGATGAGGTAGGTAGTTTGGGCTATTTACAGATGGGCTATGTACAGGTGCAGTGATCTGTGAGCTGCTCTGACAGCTGGTGCTTAAAGTTAGTGAGGGAGACATGAGTCTCCAGCTTCAATGATTTTTGCAATTCGTTCCAGTCATTGGCAGCAGAAAACTGGAAGGAAAGGCGGCCAAAGGAGGATTTGGCTTTGGTGGTGACCAGTGAGATATACCTGCTGGAGCGCGTGCTACAGGTGGGTGCTGCTATGGTGACCAGTGAGCTGAGATAAGGCGGAGCTTTACCTAGCAGAGACTTGTAGATGACCTGGAGCCAGTGGGTTTGGCGACGAGTATGAAGCGAGGGCCAGCCAACGAGAGCGTACAGGTCGCAGTGGTGGGTAGTATATGGGGCTTTGGTGACAAAACGGATGGCACTGTGATAGACTGCATCCAATTTGTTGAGTAGAATGTTGGAGGCTATTTTGTAAATGACATCGCCGAAGTCGAGGATCGGTAGGATGGTCAGTTTTACGAGGGTATGTTTGGCAGCATGAGTGAAGGACGCTTTGTTGCGAAATAGGAAGCCGATTCTAGATTTAATTTTGGATTGGAGATGCTTAATGTGAGTCTGGAAGGAGAGTTTACAGTCTTACCAGACACCTAGGTATTTGTAGTTGTCCACATATTCTAAGTCAGAACCGTCCAGAGTAGTGATGCAGGACAGGCGGGCAGGTGCAGGCAGCAATCGGTTGAAGAGCATGCATTTAGTTTTACTAGCATTTAAGAGCAGTTGGAAGCTACAGAAGGAGAGTTGTATGGCAATGAAGCTCGTCTGGATGTTAGTTAACACAGTGTCCAAAGAGGGGCCAGATGTATACAGAATGGTGTCGTCTGCGTAGAGGTGGATCAGAGAATCACCAGCAGCAAGAGCGATGTCATTGATGTATACAGAGAAGAGAGTCGGCCCGAGGATTGAACCCTGTGGCACCCCATAGAGACTGCCAGAGGTCCGGACAACAGGCCCTCCGATTTGACACACTGAACTCTATCAGAGAAGTAGTTGGTGAACCAGGCAAGGCAATCATTTGAGAAACCAAGGCTGTTGAGTCTGCCAATAAGAATTTGGTGATTGACAGAGTTGAAAGCCTTGGCCAGGTCGATGAAGACGGCTGCACAGTATTGTCTCTTATCGATGGCGGTTATGATATCGTTTAGAACCTTGAGCGTGGCTGAGGTGCACCCATGACCAGCTCTGAAACCAGATTGCACATTCGAAATGGATTCGAAATGGTCGGTAATCTGTTTGTTGACTTGGCTTTCGAAGACCTTAGAAAGGCAGGGTAGGATAGATATAGGTCTGTGGCAGTTTGGGTCTAGAGTGTCTCCCCCTTTGAAGAGGGGGATGACCGCGGCAGCTTTCCCAATCTTTGGGAATCTCAGACGATACGAAAGAGAGGTTGAACAGGCTAGTAATAGGGGTTGCAATAATTTTGGCAGATAATTTTATAAAGAGATGGTCCAGATTGTCTAGCCCGGCTGATTTGTAGGGGTCCAGGTTTTGCAGCTCTTTCAGAACATCAGCTATCTGGATTTGGGTGAAGGAGAAATGGCGGAGGCTTTGGCGAGTTGCTGTGGGGGTGCAGGGCTGTTGACCGGGGTAGGGGTAGCCAGGTGGAAAACATGGCCAGCCGTAGAAAAATGCTTATTGAAATTCTCAATTATAGTGGATTTATCGGTGGTGACAGTGTTTCCTATCCTCAGTGCAGTGGGCAGCTGGGAGGAGGTGCTCTTATTCTCCATGGACTTTACAGTGTCCCAGAACTTTTTTTGAGTTTGTGCTACAGGATGCAAATTTCTGCTTGAAAACGCTAGCCTTATCTTTCCTAACTGCCTGTGTATATTTGCTCCCAACTTCCCTGAAAAGTTGCATATCGCGGGGGCTATTCGATGCTAATGCAGAACGCCACAGGATATTTTTGTGCTGGTCAAGGGCAGACAAGTCTGGAGAGAACCAAGGGCTATATCTGTTCCTGGTTCAACATTTTTTTTGAAAGGGGCATGCTTATTTAAGATGGTGAGGAAGGCACTTTTAAAGAATGACAAGGCATCCTCTACTGACGGGATGAGGTCAATATCCTTCCAGGATACCCGGGCCAGGTCGTTTAGAAAGGCCTGCTCACTGAAGTGTTTTAGGGAGCGTTTGATAGTGATGAGGGGTGGTCGTTTGACCGCTGACCCGTTACGGATGCAGGCAATGAGGCAGTGATCGCTGAGATCTTGGTTGAAAACAGCAGAGGTATATTTGGAGGGCAAGTTGGTTAGGATGATATTTATGAGGGTGCCCGTGTTTACGGATTTGGGGATGTACCTGGTGGGTTCATTGATAATTTGTGAGAAATTGAGGGCATCTAGCTTAGATTGTAGGATGCCTGGGGTGTTAAGCATGTCCCAGTTTAGGTCACCTAGCATCACGAGCTCTGAAGATAGATGGGGGGCAATCAGTTCACATATGGTGTCCAGGGCACAGCTGGGAGCTGAGGGTGGTCTATAGCAAGCGGCAACGGTGAGAGACTTGTTTCTGGAAAGGTGGATTTTTAAAAGAAGAAGTTCGAATTGTTTGGGCACAGACCTGGATAGTAAGACAGAACTCTGCAGGCTATCTCTGCAGTAGATTGCAACACCGCTCCCTATGGCCGTTTTATCTTGTCGGAAAATGTTATAGTTGGGGATGGAAATTTCAGTTTTTTTTTAGTGGCCTTCCTAAGCCAGGATTCAGACACGGCTAGGACATCGGGGTTAGCAGAGTGTGCTAAAGCAGTGAATAAAACAAACGTAGGGAGGAGGCTTCTGATGTTAACATGCATGAAACCAAGGCTTTTTACGGTTACAGAAGTCAACAAATGATAGCGCATGGGGAATGGGAGTGGTGCTGGGGGCTGCAGGGCCTGGGTTAACCTCTACATCATCAGATGAGGAGTAGGATAAGGGTACGGCTAAAGGCTATAAGAACCTGGGGAATGGGAGTGGTGCTGGGGGCTGCAGGGCCTGGGTTAACTTCTACATCATCAGATGAGGAGTAGGATAAGGGTACGGCTAAAGGCTATAAGAACCTGGGGAATGGGAGTGGTGCAGGGGGCTGCAGTGCCTGGATTCACCTCTACATCACCAGAGGAACAGAGGAGGAGTAGGATGAGGGTACGGCTAAAGGCTATAAGAACCTGGGGAATGGGAGTGGTGCAGGGGGCTGCAGGGCCTGGGTTAACCTCTACATCACCAGAGGAACAGAGGAGGAGTAGGATAAGGGTACGGCTAAAGGCTAAAATAACTGGTCGTCTAGGACGTCCGGAACAGAGAGTAAAAGGAACAGATTTCTGGGCGCAGTAGAATAGATTCAAGGCATAATGTACAGACAAAGGTATGGTAGGATGTGGATACAGTGAGGGTTAACCTGTACATAGAGTGATGATGAAAGAGACATTGTCTCTAGAAATATCATTTAATTAAAGCAGGTGATGTCACTGCACGTGTTGTAGTGTGGAACTAAAGTGTTAAATAAGGCATATTGAAGCAGGGCTAGAGGCTCTACAGGGAAATAAGGCAATAAATACTAACCAAAACAGCAAATGGACAAGACATACTGACGTCAGCGAGAGGCATGAGTAGCCGAGTGATCATAGGAGTCCAGCGAGTGGCTTCAGGCAGCTTGCGGGCCGGGGCTAGCAAGCTAACAGAAGGGCCTTGGAGGGACGTCGCGACGGAAGAAAGTCTGTTGTGGCCCCCCCTCGTTCTTTTACGTCGGCAGACGGATCTTCCCCGGTTTTGGGAACCGAGGACTTGACCCCGATAATGACATTGGATATGCGTAAACTGCAACATTTCTGGAAGATTCTCTGCATTATCTTTCACAGCAGAGCCGTTAAAGAGAACAATGTAGTGAGCGAATGTCAAATTGGCTTTTTTTTACCAAATTACAGCACGACAGATCACTCATTCACCCCAACTGACAAACAAACAAAAAAACAAAGGCAAAGGCTTTTCATGCTTTGGTGATTTCATAACCTTTTGACTCAATTTGGCATGAGTGTCTAGAATCTAAAGTCAAATGTCTACTGTTCGCTGATGATCTGGTGCTTCTGTCCCCAAACCAAGGAGGGCCTACAGCAGCACCTAGATCTGTCCCCAACCAAGGAGGGCCTACAGCAGCACCTAGATCTGTCCCCAACCAAGGAGGGCCCACAGCAGCACCTAGATCTGTCCCCAAACCAAGGAGGGCCTACAGCAGCACCTAGATCTGTCCCCAAACCAAGGAGGGCCTACAGCAGTACCTAGATCTGTCCCCAACCAAGGAGGGCCTACAGCAGCACCTAGATCTGTCCCCAACCAAGGAGGGCCTACAGCAACACCTAGATCTGTCCCCAACCAAGGAGGGCCTACAGCAGCACCTAGATCTGTCCCCAAACCAAGGAGGGCCTACAGCAGCACCTAGATCTGTCCCCAAACCAAGGAGGGCCTACAGCAGCACCTAGATCTGTCCCCAACCAAGGAGGGCCTACAGCAACACCTAGATCTGTCCCCAACCAAGGAGGGCCTACAGCAGCACCTAGATCTGTCCCCAACCAAGGAGGGCCCACAGCAGCACCTAGATCTGTCCCCAACCAAGGAGGGCCTACAGCAACACCTAGATCTTCTGCACATATTCTCTCAGACCTGGGCCGTGACAGACCTGGGCCCTGACAGACCTGGGCCGTGACGGTAAATCTCAGCAAGACAAAAATAATGGTCCAGTTGCCAGGACCACAAATACAAATTCCATCTAGACACCGTTGCTCTAGAGAACACAAAAACGTATAGGTACCTCGGCCTAAACATCAGCGCCACAGGTAACTTCCACAAAGCTGTGATCGATCTGAGAGACAAGGCAATAAGGGCCTTCTACGCCATCAAAAGGAACATAAAATTTGACATCCCAATTAGGATCTGGCTAAAAACACTTGAATCAGTTATAGAACCCATTGCCCTTTGTGGTTGTGAGGTCTGGGGTCCGCTCACCAACCAGGAATTCACAAAATGGGACCAACACCACATTGAGACTCTGCATGGAGAATTCTGCAAAAATATCCTCAGTGTACAACGTAAAACACCAAATAATGCAGAGCAGAATTAGACCGATACCTGCTAATGATCAACATCCAGAAAAGAGACATTCAATTCTACAACCATCTAAAAGGAAGCGATTCCCAAACCTTCCATAACAAAGCCATCACCTACAGAGAGATGAACCTGGAGAAGAGTCCCCCTAAGCAAGCTGGTCCTGGGGCTCTGTTCACAAACACAAACAGACCCCACAGAGCCCCAGGACAGCAACACAAACAGACCCCACAGAGCCCCAGGACAGCAACACAAACAGACCCCACAGAGCCCCGGGACAGCAACACAAACAGACCCCACAGAGCCCCAGGACAGCAACACAAACAGACCCCACAGAGCCCCAGGACAGCAACACAAACAGACCCCACAGAGCCCCAGGACAGCAACACAAACAGACCCCACAGAGCCCCAGGACAGCAACACAAACAGACCCCACAGAGCCCCGGGACAGCAACACAAACAGACCCCACAGAGCCCCAGGACAGCAACACAAACAGACCCCACAGAGCCCCGGGACAGCAACACAAACAGACCCCACAGAGCCCCAGGACAGCAATAGCAACACAATTAGGCCCAACCAAATCATGAGAAAACTCATTGGAAAGAATTAAACTGGAATGCTATTTGGCCCTAAATAGAGAGTTCACAGTGGCAAAAAACCCAACATTAAGGAAATGGAGAGAGAGCCTTGCTATTGAGAAAGGCTACCGAATACCTGACCACTGC
>NW_025549984.1:97500-110000 GCF_905237065.1 Salmo salar | reverse complement strand
GACAGACAGAGAGACAGACAGAGGGAGAGATGAGGGAGAGAGACAGACAGAGAGACAGACAGAAGGAGAGATGAGGAAGAGAGACAGACAGAGAGACAGACAGAGGGAGAGATGAGGGAGAGAGACAGACAGAGAGACAGACAGAGGGAGAGATGAGGTAGAGAGACAGACAGAGAGACAGACAGAGGGAGAGATGAGGTAGAGAGACAGACAGAGAGACAGACAGAAGGAGAGATGAGGAAGAGAGACAGACAGAGAGACAGACAGAAGGAGAGATGAGGAAGAGAGACAGACAGAGAGAGAGATGAGGAAGAGAGACAGACAGAGAGACAGACAGACAGAGAGAGAGATGAGGAAGAGAGACAGACAGAGAGAGAGATGAGGAAGAGAGACAGACAGAGAGACAGACAGGGAGAGATGAGGAAGAGAGACAGACAGAGAGACAGACAGGGAGAGACAGACAGGGAGACAGACAGAGAGACAGACAGGGAGAGACATGAGGAAGAGAGACAGACAGAGAGACAGACAGAAGGAGAGATGAGGAAGAGAGATAGACAGAGAGACAGACAGAAGGAGAGATGAGGAAGAGAGACAGACAGAGAGACAGACAGAAGGAGAGATGAGGAAGAGAGACAGACAGAGAGACAGACAGGGAGAGATGAGGAAGAGAGACAGACAGAGAGACAGACAGACAGAGAGAGAGATGAGGAAGAGAGACAGACAGAGAGAGAGATGAGGAAGAGAGACAGACAGAGAGACAGACAGGGAGAGATGAGGAAGAGAGACAGACAGAGAGACAGACAGGGAGAGACATGAGGAAGAGAGACAGACAGAGAGACAGACAGAAGGAGAGATGAGGAAGAGAGACAGACAGAGAGACAGACAGAGGGAGAGATGAGGAAGAGAGACAGACAGAGAGACAGACAGAAGGAGAGATGAGGAAGAGAGACAGACAGAGAGAGAGATGAGGAAGAGAGACAGACAGAGAGACAGACAGAAGGAGAGATGAGGAAGAGAGACAGACAGGGAGAGACATGAGGAAGAGAGACAGACAGGGAGAGATGAGGAAGACAGACAGACAGACAGAGAGACAGACAGGGAGAGACATGAGGAAGAGAGATAGACAGAGAGACAGACAGAGGGAGAGATGAGGTAGAGAGACAGACAGAGAGACAGACAGGGAGAGACATGAGGAAGAGAGACAGACAGAAGGAGAGACAGACAGAAGGAGAGATGAGGAAGAGAGACAGACAGGGAGACAGACAGAGGGAGAGATGAGGTAGAGAGACAGACAGAGAGACAGACAGAGGGAGAGATGAGGAAGAGAGACAGACAGAGAGACAGACAGAAGGAGAGATGAGGAAGAGAGACAGACAGAGAGACAGACAGGGAGAGATGAGGAAGAGAGACAGACAGGGAGAGAACAGGTCATCCAGCCTTTCAGTTCCTCCACCCTCACATGCTATGACATCTTCTGGTTTCAATGATGTTTCTAGAGACAATATCTCTCTCATCGTCACTCAATGCCCAGGTTCACCTCCACTGTATTCACATCCTGCCATACCTTTGTCTGTACATTATACCTCAAAGCTATTTTATCGCCCCCAGAAACCTGTTCCTTTTACTATCTATTCCCAAAGACTGGAAAGCAGCAGTGGTCATCCCCCTCTCTTGACCCAAACTGCTACAGACCTATATCCATCCTACCCTGCCTTTCTAAGGTCTTCGAAAGCCAAGTCAACAAACAGATTACCGACCATTTCGAATCCCACCGCACCTTCTCCGCTATGCAATCTGGTTTCAGAGCTGGTCATGGGTGCACCTCAGCCACGCTCAAGGTCCTAAACGATATCGTAACCGCCATCGATAAGAAACAATACTGTGCAGCTGTATTCATCGACCTGGACAAGGCTTTCGACTCTGTCAATCACCACATTGTCATCGGCAGACTCAACAGCCTTGGTTTCTCAAATGACTGCCTCGCCTGGTTCACCAACTACTTCTCTGATAGAGTTCAGTGTGTCAAATCGGAGGGCCTGTTGTCCGGACCTCTGGCAGTCTCTATGGGGGTGCCACAGGGTTCAATTCTTGGGCCGACTCTCTTCTCTGTATACATCAATGATGTCGCTCTTGCTGCTGGTGATTCTCTGATCCACCTCTACGCAGACGACACCATTCTGTATACTTCTGGCCCTTCTTTGGACACTGTATTAACTAACGTCCAGACGAGCTTCAATGCCATACAACTCTCCTTCCGTGGCCTCCAACTGCTCTTAAATACAAGTAAAACTAAATGCATGCTCTTCAACCGATCGCTGCCCGCACCTGCCCGTCCGTCCTGCATCACTACTCTGGACGGTTCTGACTTAGAATATGTGGACAACTACAAATACCTAGGTGTCTGGTAAGACTGTAAACTCTCCTTCCAGACTCACATTAAGCATCTCCTATGCAAAATTAAATCTAGAATTGGCTTCCTATTTCGCAAAACAAAGCGTCCTTCACTCATGCTGCCAAACATACCCTCGTAAAACTGACCATCCTACCGATCCTCGACTTCGGCGATGTCATCTATAAAATAGCCTCCAACACTCTACTCAGCAAATTGGATGCAGTCTATCACAGTGCCATCCGTTTTGTCACCAAAGCCCCATATACTACCCACCACTGTGACCTGTACGCTCTCGTTGGCTGGCCCTCGCTTCATACTCGTCGCCAAACCCACTGGCTCCAGGTCATCTACAAGACCCTGCTAGGTAAAGTCCCCCCCTTATCTCAGCTCACTGGTCACCATAGCAGCATCCACCTGTAGCACGCGCTCCAGCAGGTATATCTCTCTGGTCACCCCTAAAGCCAATTCCTCCTTTGGCCGTCTCTCCTTCCAGTTCTCTGCTGCCAATGACTGGAACGAACTACAAAAATCTCTGAAACTGGAAACACTCATCTCCCTCACTAGCTTTAAGCACCAGCTGTCAGAGCAGCTCCCAGATCACTGCACCTGTACATAGCCCATCTATAATTTAGCCCAAACAACTACCTCTTCCCCTACTGTATTTATTTATTTATTTTTGCTCCTTTGCACCCCATTGAACACTGAACAAAAAGAACGACGAAAACGGTCCTGTCAGGCACACAGCTAAACAAGAAACAACTACCCACAAAACCCATAGAAAAAACACCCCTACTAAATAGGACCTTCAATTAGAGGCAACGAGGAACAGCTGCCTCCAATCGAAGGTCAAAAACAATAAACTAAACATAGAAATAGAAAAACTAGAAAATAGAACATAGAAATACAAAACATAGAACACTACCCAAAAACCCCGACAACACAAAACAAACACCCCCTCTGCCACGTCCTGACCAAACAACAATAACAAATAACCCCTTATACTGGTCAGGACGTGACAGTACCCCCTCCTAAAGGTGCAGACCCCGGATACACCTAAACATAAAAAACACAAAAATAAACCCCAAACTAAAGGGAGGGAAGGGAGGGTGGCCACCGTCACCGACGGTTCTTGTGCTACACCCCTCCCCTCCCCAATCCTCCTACTACGGAGGTGGCTCAGGCTTAGTCCCCAACCTAACCTGTCCACCCCCGCTGAAGGCCTCTGGGCTAAGGCGCGTCGCTGGAGACCTCGGACTGGCGGGCGACTCTCTCGGTTCCGGACTGTAGGCCGACTCTCTCGGTTCCGGACTGTAGGCCGACTCTCTCGGTTCCGGACTGTAGGCCGACTCTCTCGGTTCCGGACTGTAGGCCGACTCTCTCGGTTCCGGACTGTAGGACATCGCCGGAAGCTCTGGACGGGGCAACTGTCGTCGGAAGCTCTGGACGGGGAACTGTCGTCGGAAGCTCTGGACGGGGACTGCTCACTGAAAGCCTGACGCGTGGGGCTGGCTTTGGAGACGCCAGGCTATTTATACGCACCACAAGGCTAGTGCGAGGAACAGGAGCAGGATGTACTGGACTGGGCTGACGCACTGAAAGCCTGGTGCGTGGTGCTGGCTTTGGAGACGCCAGACTAGGGACACACACCTTGAGGCTAGTACGAGGAGCAGGAACTGGATACACCGGGCCAGTACGAGGAGCAGGAACTGGATACACCGGGCCAGTACGAGGAGCAGGAACTGGATACACCGGGCCAGTACGAGGAGCAGGAACTGGATACACCGGGCCAGTACGAGGAGCAGGAACTGGATACACCGGGCCAGTACGAGGAGCAGGAACTGGATACACCGGGCCAGTACGAGGAGCAGGAACTGGATACACCGGGCCAGTACGAGGAGCAGGAACTGGATACACCGGGCCAGTACGAGGAGCAGGAACTGGATACACCGGGTCAGTACGAGGAGCAGGAACTGGATACACCGGGCCAGTACGAGGAGCAGGAACTGGATACACCGGGCCAGTACGAGGAGCAGGAACTGGATACACCGGGCCAGTACGAGGAGCAGGAACTGGATACACCGGGCCAGTACGAGGAGCAGGAACTGGATACACCGGGCCAGTACGAGGAGCAGGAACTGGATACACCGGGCCAGTACGAGGAGCAGGAACTGGATACACCGGGCCAGTACGAGGAGCAGGAACTGGATACACCGGGCCAGTACGAGGAGCAGGAACTGGATACACCGGGCCAGTACGAGGAGCAGGAACTGGATACACCGGGCCAGTGTGAGGAGCAGGAACTGGATACACCGGGCCAGTACGAGGAGCAGGAACTGGATACACCGGGCCAGTACGAGGAGCAGGAACTGGATACACCGGGCCAGTACGAGGAGCAGGAACTGGATACACCGGGCCAGTACGAGGAGCAGGAACTGGATACACCGGGCCAGTACGAGGAGCAGGAACTGGATACACCGGGCCAGTGTGAGGAGCAGGAACTGGATACACCGGGCCAGTACGAGGAGCAGGAACTGGATACACCGGGCCAGTACGAGGAGCAGGAACTGGATACACCGGGCCAGTACGAGGAGCAGGAACTGGATACACCGGGCCAGTACGAGGAGCAGGAACTGGATACACCGGGCCAGTACGAGGAGCAGGAACTGGATACACCGGGCCAGTACGAGGAGCAGGAACTGGATACACCGGGCCAGTACGAGGAGCAGGAACTGGATACACCGGGCCAGTGTGAGGAGCAGGAACTGGATACACCGGGCCAGTACGAGGAGCAGGAACTGGATACACCGGGCCAGTACGAGGAGCAGGAACTGGATACACCGGGCCAGTACGAGGAGCAGGAACTGGATACACCGGGCCAGTGCGAGGAGCAGGAACTGGATACACCGGGCCAGTACGAGGAGCAGGAACTGGATACACCGGGCCAGTACGAGGAGCAGGAACTGGATACACCGGGCCAGTACGAGGAGCAGGAACTGGATACACCGGGCCAGTACGAGGAGCAGGAACTGGATACACCGGGCCAGTACGAGGAGCAGGAACTGGATACACCGGGCCAGTACGAGGAGCAGGAACTGGATACACCGGGCCAGTACGAGGAGCAGGAACTGGATACACCGGGCCAGTACGAGGAGCAGGAACTGGATACACCGGGCCAGTACGAGGAGCAGGAACTGGATACACCGGGCCAGTACGAGGAGCAGGAACTGGATACACCGGGCCAGTACGAGGAGCAGGAACTGGATACACCGGGCCAGTACGAGGAGCAGGAACTGGATACACCGGGCCAGTACGAGGAGCAGGAACTGGATACACCGGGCCAGTACGAGGAGCAGGAACTGGATACACCGGGCCAGTACGAGGAGCAGGAACTGGATACACCGGGCCAGTACGAGGAGCAGGAACTGGATACACCGGGCCAGTACGAGGAGCAGGAACTGGATACACCGGGCCAGTACGAGGAGCAGGAACTGGATACACCGGGCCAGTACGAGGAGCAGGAACTGGATATACCGGGTCAGTACGAGGAGCAGGAACTGGATACACCGGGCCAGTACGAGGAGCAGGAACTGGATACACCGGGCCAGTACGAGGAGCAGGAACTGGATACACCGGGCCAGTACGAGGAGCAGGAACTGGATACACCGGGCCAGTACGAGGAGCAGGAACTGGATACACCGGGCCAGTACGAGGAGCAGGAACTGGATACACCGGGCCAGTACGAGGAGCAGGAACTGGATACACCGGGCCAGTACGAGGAGCAGGAACTGGATACACCGGGCCAGTACGAGGAGCAGGAACTGGATACACCGGGCCAGTACGAGGAGCAGGAACTGGATACACCGGGCCAGTGTGAGGAGCAGGAACTGGATACACCGGGCCAGTACGAGGAGCAGGAACTGGATACACCGGGCCAGTGCGAGGAGCAGGAACTGGATACACCGGGCCAGTACGAGGAGCAGGAACTGGATACACCGGGCCAGTACGAGGAGCAGGAACTGGATACACCGGGCCAGTACGAGGAGCAGGAACTGGATACACCGGGCCAGTACGAGGAGCAGGAACTGGATACACCGGGCCAGTACGAGGAGCAGGAACTGGATACACCGGGCCAGTACGAGGGAGCAGGAACTGGATACACCGGGCCAGTACGAAGAGCAGGAACTGGATACACCGGGCCAGTACGAGGAGCAGGAACTGGATACACCGGGCCAGTACGAGGAGCAGGAACTGGATACACCGGGCCAGTACGAGGAGCAGGAACTGGATACACCGGGCCAGTACGAGGAGCAGGAACTGGATACACCGGGCCAGTACGAGGAGCAGGAACTGGATACACCGGGCCAGTACGAGGAGCAGGAACTGGATACACCGGGCCAGTACGAGGAGCAGGAACTGGATACACCGGGCCAGTACGAGGAGCAGGAACTGGATACACCGGGCCAGTACGAGGAGCAGGAACTGGATACACCGGGCCAGTACGAGGAGCAGGAACTGGATACACCGGGCCAGTACGAGGAGCAGGAACTGGATACACCGGGCCAGTACGAGGAGCAGGAACTGGATACACCGGGCCAGTACGAGGAGCAGGAACTGGATACACCGGGCCAGTACGAGGAGCAGGAACTGGATACACCGGGCCAGTGCGAGGAGCAGGAACTGGTTACACCGGGCCAGTACGAGGAGCAGGAACTGGATACGCCCGGGCCAGTACGAGGAGCAGGAACTGGATACACCGGGCCAGTGCGAGGAGCAGGAACTGGATACACCGGGCCAGTGCGAGGAGCAGGAACTGGTTACACCGGGCCAGTACGAGGAGCAGGAACTGGATACACCGGGCCAGTACGAGGAGCAGGAACTGGATACACCGGGCCAGTACGAGGAGCAGGAACTGGATACACCGGGCCAGTACGAGGAGCAGGAACTGGATACACCGGGCCAGTACGAGGAGCAGGAACTGGATACGCCGGGCCAGTACGAGGAGCAGGAACTGGGTACACCGGGCCAGTACGAGGAGCAGGAACTGGATACACCGGGCCAGTACGAGGAGCAGGAACTGGATACACCGGGCCAGTGTGAGGAGCAGGAACTGGATACGCCCGGGCCAGTACGAGGAGCAGGAACTGGATACACCGGGCCAGTACGAGGAGCAGGAACTGGATACGCCGGGCCAGTACGAGGAGCAGGAACTGGGTACACCGGGCCAGTACGAGGAGCAGGAACTGGATACACCGGGCCAGTACGAGGAGCAGGAACCTGGATACACCGGGCCAGTACGAGGAGCAGGAACTGGATACACCGGGCCAGTACGAGGAGCAGGAACTGGATACACCGGGCCAGTGTGAGGAGCAGGAACTGGATACACCGGGCCAGTACGAGGAGCAGGAACTGGATACACCGGGCCAGTACGAGGAGCAGGAACTGGATACACCGGGCCAGTACGAGGAGCAGGAACTGGATACACCGGGCCAGTACGAGGAGCAGGAACTGGATACACCGGGCCAGTACGAGGAGCAGGAACTGGATACACCGGGCCAGTACGAGGAGCAGGAACTGGATACACCGGGCCAGTACGAGGAGCAGGAACTGGATACACCGGGCCAGTACGAGGAGCAGGAACTGGATACACCGGGCCAGTACGAGGAGCAGGAACTGGATACACCGGGCCAGTACGAGGAGCAGGAACTGGATACACCGGGCCAGTACGAGGAGCAGGAACTGGATACACCGGGCCAGTACGAGGAGCAGGAACTGGATACACCGGGCCAGTACGAGGAGCAGGAACTGGATACACCGGGCCAGTACGAGGAGCAGGAACTGGATACACCGGGCCATGAACCCGCACTGGAGGTCTGGAGCGCACAGCCTGCACCACCCGTCCTGGCTGGGTGGTATCAGTAGCCCTGCACGGGCGGAGTGCTGGTACAGGGCGAACAGGGCTGTGCAGAGGCCTGATGGCTGCCGTGCGTAGAGCAGGCGTAGGGTAGCCTGAGCCTAGGAGGTGCACCGGTGGCCAGATGCGCTGTGCAGGCATCCTCCTACCAGGCTGCACGCCCACTCTAGCACGGCACTTGCGAGGGGCTGGGATCGCTCGCACCGGACTGTGCGTGTGCATGGGCGAGATTGTGCGCACCTCCGCATAGACCGGCGTTCTCATGATCCGCTGCATCATGTTGTGGGGGTGCTTTGCTGCAGGAGGGACTGATGCACTTCACAAAATAGATGGCATCATGAGGAGGAACATTATGTGGATGTATTGAAGCAACATCTCAAGACATCGGTCAGGAAGTTAAATCTTGGTCACAAATGGGTCTTCCAAATGGACAATGACCCCAAGCATTCTTCCAAAGTTGTGGCAAAATGGCTTAAGGACAACAAAGTCAAGGTATTGGGGTGGCCATCACAAAGCCCCGACCTCAATCCTATAGAAAATTTGTGGGCAGAACTGAAAAAGCGTGTGCGAGCAAAGTAGGCCTACAAACCTGACTCAGTTACACCAGCTCTGTCAGGAGGAATGGCCCAAAATTCACCCAACTTATTGTGGGAAGCTTGTGGAAGGCTACCCAAAACGTTTGACCCAAGTTAAACAATTTAAAGGCAATGCTACCAAATACTAATTGAGTGTATGTAAACTTCTGACCCACTGGGAATGTGATGAAAGAAATAAAAGCTTAAATAAATAATTCTCTCTACTATTATTCTGACATTTCACATTATTAAAATAAAGTGGTGATCCTAACTGACCTAAGACAGGTAATTTTTTACTAGGATTAAATGTCAGGAATTGTGAAAAAAAGTGAGTTTAAATGTATTTGGCGAAGGTGTAAGTAAACCTCTGACTTTAACTGTATATATGCTGAGATCATGTGACACTTTGACTGCAGCACAGGTGGACTTTATTGAACTAATTATGTGTCTTCTGAAGGTAATTGGCTGCCCCAGATATTATTTAGGGGTGAATACATACAAACACCACTGTTCAGTTGTGTTGTTTTTGGTGAATTTTTTTAAACAAGTTATTTTTTTCCATTTCACATCACTAATTTGGACTATTTTGTGTTTGTCCGTTTAAATTACAGGTTGAAATGCAACAAAACAGAAAAAAAACATGCCAAGGGGTGTGAATACTTTAGCAAGGCGCTGTATATAGAGAGAGATGGATATAGTAAACCTAAATCACTCTCTGTCTGTCTGTCTGTCTGTCTGTCTGTCTGTTTGTCTGTCTGGTCTGTCTGTCTGTCTGTCTGTCTGGTCTGGTCTGTCTGTCTGGTCTGGTCTGTCTGTCTGTCTGTCTGTCTGTCTGTCTGTCTGTCTGGTCTGTCTGGTCTGTCTGTCTGTCTGTCTGTCTGTCTGTCTGTCTGTCTGTCTGTCTGTCTGTCTGTCTGTCTGGTCTGTCTGTCTGTCTGTCTGTCTGTCTGTCTGTCTGTCTGTCTGTCTGTCTGTCTGTCTGTCTGTGTGTGTGTGTGTGTGTGTAGAGATGGAGAACGGAGCTGAGGACACGGAGTCTCTGTGGGAGTCGGTGGAGAATAACCGCTACATCCTGAGCCGCTACATCTCGCCTGGGAAACTGACCCCCTACCTGCGCCAATGTAAGGTTCTGGACGAACAGGATGAAGACGAGGTCTTGAACTCTCTACTGCTGGTCTCTAAGGTCAATCGCACAGGTAGGTTACCTCTCGCCTGGTAAACTGACCCCCTACCTGCGCCAATGTAAGGTTCTGGGCTCTAAGGTCAGCCTCACAGGTAGGTTAACTCTCTACTGCTGATCTCTAAGGCCAGCCTCACAGGTAGGTTAACTCTCTACTGCTGCTAACCTCACAGGTAGGTTAACTCTCTACTGCTGCTAACCTCACAGGTAGGTTAACTCTCTACTGCTGCTAACCTCACAGGTAGGTTAACTCTCTACCGCTGGTTTCTAAGGTCAGCCTCACAGGTATAAAGCAGGAGGGTGTGTCTATAAATGAGGAGGGTGTGTCTATAAATGAAGAGGGTGTGTCTATAAAGGAGGGGGTGTGTCTATAAATGAAGAGGGTGTGTCTATAAAGCAGGAGGGTGTGTCTGTAAAGCAGGAGGGTGTGTCTATAAAGCAGGAGGGTGTGTCTATAAATGAAGAGGGTGTGTCTATAAAGACAGGAGGGTGTGTCTATAAAGCAGGAGGGTGTGTCTATAAAGCAGGAGGGTGTGTCTGTAAAGCAGGAGGGTGTGTCTATAAAGCAGGAGGGTGTGTCTATAAAGCAGGAGGGTGTGTCTATAAATGAAGAGGGTGTGTCTATAAATGAAGAGGGTGTGTCTATAAATGAAGAGGGCGTGTCTATAAATGAAGAGGGTGTGTCTATAAAGCAGGAGGGTGTGTCTGTAAAGCAGGAGGGTTTGTCTATAAATGAAGAGGGTGTGTCTATAAATGAAGAGGGTGTGTCTATAAAGCAGGAGGGTGTGTCTATAAATGAGGAGGGTGTGTCTATAAATGAAGAGGGTGTGTCTATAAATGAGGAGGGTGTGTCTATAAATGAAGAGGGTGTGTCTATAAAGGAGGGGGTGTGTCTATAAATGAAGAGGGTGTGTCTATAAAGCAGGAGGGTGTGTCTGTAAAGCAGGAGGGTGTGTCTATAAAGCAGGAGGGTGTGTCTATAAAGCAGGAGGGTGTGTCTATAAATGAAGAGGGTGTGTCTATAAAGCAGGAGGGTGTGTCTATAAAGCAGGAGGGTGTGTCTATAAAGCAGGAGGGTGTGTCTATAAAGCAGGAGGGTGTGTCTATAAAGCAGGAGGGTGTGTCTATAAAGCAGGAGGGTGTGTCTATAAATGAAGAGGGTGTGTCTATAAATGAAGAGGGTGTGTCTATAAATGAAGAGGGCGTGTCTATAAATGAAGAGGGGGTGTCTATAAAGCAGGAGGGTGTGTCTATAAATGAAGAGGGTGTGTCTATAAAGCAGGAGGGTGTGTCTGTAAAGCAGGAGGGTGTGTCTATAAATGAAGAGGGTGTGTCTATAAATGAAGAGGGTGTGTCTATAAAGCAGGAGGGTGTGTCTATAAAGCAGGAGGGTGTGTCTATAAATGAAGAGGGTGTGTCTATAAAGGAGGAGGGTGTGTCTATAAAGAAGAGGTGTCTATAAATGAAGAGGGTGTGTCTATAAATGAAGAGGTGTGTCTATAAATGAGGAGGGTGTGTCTATAAAGCAGGAGGGTGTGTCTATAAAGCAGGAGGGTGTGTCTATAAATGAAGAGGGTGTGTCTATAAATGAAGAGGGTGTGTCTATAAATGAAGAGGGTGTGTCTATAAATGAAGAGGGGGTGTCTATAAAGCAGGAGGGTGTGTCTATAAAGCAGGAGGGTGTGTCTATAAATGAAGAGGGTGTGTCTATAAAGCAGGAGGGTGTGTCTATAAAGCAGGAGGGTGTGTCTATAAAGCAGGAGGGTGTGTCTATAAATGAAGAGGGTGTGTCTATAAATGAAGAGGGTGTGTCTATAAAGCAGGAGGGTGTGTCTATAAATGAAGAGGGTGTGTCTATAAATGAAGAGGGTGTGTCTATAAAGGAGGAGGGTGTGTCTATAAATGAAGAGGGTGTGTCTATAAAGCAGGAGGGTGTGTCTATAAAGCAGGTGGGTGTGTCTATAAATGAAGAGGGTGTGTCTATAAATGAAGATTCTATTGCAGATTGTTTTATCAATCAGATTAAACATTAAAAAGTATAACAAGAAATTAAATCTACTTTCTCCCCTGGACGTGTGTGTGTGTGTGTGTGTGTGTGTGTGTGTGTGTGTGTGTGTGTGTGTGTGTGTGTGTGTGTGTATAGGGCGTCTGCTAGATATTCTTCACGGAAAAGGAGAACGAGGTTATGTGGTTTTCCTGGAGAGTATTGAGTTCTATTATCCGGACCTTTACAAGCTGGTGACTGGCAAGGAACCTACCAGACGCTTCTCCACTATCGTTGGTAAGACACACCTTTATATATCTACCTGTTACCATCATCTGGTACTATAACCATTCTGTTACTATAACCATTCTGTTACTATAACCATTCTGTTACTATAACCATCATCTGTTACTATAACCATCATCTGTTACTATAACCATTCTGTTACTATAACCATC
>NW_025549984.1:85000-87500 GCF_905237065.1 Salmo salar | reverse complement strand
TTCACGGAAACATGGCTCTCTCGGGATATGTTGTCGGAATCGGTTCAGCCACCGGGCTTCTCCATGAATCGCACCGACAGAGATAAACACCTCTCTGGGAAGAGGAAGGGTGGGAGTGTATGCTTCATGATTAACAACTCGTGGCGTAATCATAACAACATACAGGAACTCAAGTCCTTCTGCTCACCCAACCACCCAACCTTACAATCAAATGCCGGCCATATTACCTCCCAAGAGAATTCTCGTCAGTTATCGTCCCAGCTGTGCTGTGTACACTCCCCCTCAAGCAGACAGCAAGACGACCCTCAAGGAACTTCACTGGACTCAATGTACACCGGAAACCGTGTACATCCCGAGGCTGTATTTTATTGTAGCCGGGGATTTTAACAAAACAAATCTGAGAACAAGGCTCCCTAAAATTCTATCAGCATATTGAATTGCAGTGATGATCACAGGGGGTAAATACACTCGATCACTGCTACTCTAACTTCCGTGATGCATACAAAAGCCCTCCCCTGCCATCCCTTTGCTCCTTCCGTCTCATAGGCAGAAACTCAAACAGGATGTACCAGTGACTAGAACCCTTAAAACGCTGGTCTGAACCAATCGGGGATAATACACGCTTCAAGATTGCTTTGATCTCATGGACTAGGATATGTTCCGGTCAGCCTCAGAGAACAACATCAATCTATTCGCTGACTCGGTGAGTGAGTTTATAAGGAAGGGCATTGGAGATGTTGTACCCACTGTGACTATTCAAACGTCCCCTAACCAGAAACCGTGGATGGATGGCGGCATTCGCACAAACCTGAAAGCACGATCCACCTCATTTAACCATGGAAAGAGATCTGGGAATACGGCTGTATATAAACAGTGTAGCTATTCCCTCCGCAAGGCAATCAAACAAGCGAAATGCCGTTACAGGGACAAGGTGGAGTCGCAATTCAACGGCTCAGACACGAGACGTTTGTGGCCAACAGGAAATCACAGACTACAAAAAGAAATCCAGCCACGTCACGGACACCGACGTCTTGCTTCCAGACAAACTAAACACCTTTGCCTGCTTTGAGGATAATACAGTGCCACCGTCATGGCCTGCTAACAAGGACTGCCCCCCCCCCCCTCCTTCTTTGTGGATGACGTGAGTAAAACATTTAAACGTGTTAACCCTCGCAAGGCTGCCGGCCCAGACGGCATCCCTAGCCGCGTCCTCAGAGCATGCGCAGACTAGCTGGCTGGTGTGTTTACGGACATATTCAATCGCTCCCCATCCCAGTCTGCTGTCCCCACATGCTTCAAGATGGCCACCATTGTTCCTGTACCCAAGAAGGAAAAGATAACTGAACTAAATGACTACCGCCCCGTAGCACACACCTCTGTCATCATGAAGTGCTTTGAGCGACTAGACAAGGATCATATCACCTCCACCTTACCGGCCACCCTAGACCCACTCCAATTTGCATACCGCCCCAACAGGTCCACAGACGATGCAATCGCCATCACACTGCACACTGCCCTATCCCATCTGGGCAAGACGACTACCTATGTAAGAATGCTGTTGATTGACTACAGCTCAGCATTCAACACCATAGTACCCTACAAGCTCATCATCAAGCTGGAGGCCATGGATCTCAACCCTGTCCTGTACAATTGGGTCCAGGACTTTCTGACGAGCCGCCCCCAGGTGGTGAAGGTAGGAAACAACATCTCCACTTCGCTGACCCTCAACACTGGGACCCACAAGGGTACGTGCTCAGCCCCCTCCTGCACTCCCTGTTCACCCATGAGTTCCTCGGTGTACACATCACAGACAAACTGAAGTGGAGTCACCCACACAGACAGTGTGGTGAAGAAGGCGCAACAGCGCCTCCTCAACCTCAGGAGGCTGCAGAAATGTGGCTTGTCACCGAAAACCCTGACAAACTTTTACAGATGCACAATTGAGAGCATCTTGTCGGGCTGTATCACCGCATGGTACGGCAACTGTTCCACCCACAACCGCAGGGCTCTCCAGAGGGTGGTGCGATCTTCCCAACGCATCACCGGGGGCAAACTACCTGCCCTCCAGGACACCTACACCACCCGATGTCACAGGAAGGCCAAAAAGATCATCAAGGACAACAACCACCCGAGCCACTTCCTGTTCACCCTGCTATCATCCAGAAGGCGAGGTCAGTACAGGTGCATCAAAGCTGGAACCGAGAGACTGCTAAACAGCTTCTGTTTCAAGGCCATCAGACTGCTAAACAGCCATCACTAACTCAGAGAGGCTGCTGCCTACATCGAGACGCAATCACTGGCCACTTGAATAAATGGATCAATAGTCACTTTAAACAATGCCACTTTAATAATGTTTACATATCTTACATTAGTCATATCATATGTATATACTGTATTTTATACCATCTATTGTACCTTGACTGTGCCACCTGGACATCGCTCATCCATATACTACATGTACATATTCTCATTCACCCCTTTAGATGTGTGTGTATTAGGT
>NW_025549984.1:60000-75000 GCF_905237065.1 Salmo salar | reverse complement strand
AGCTACGAGACAAGGTTATTATAGTAGTATTATAGTAGTACTATAGTAGTATTATAGTAGTATTATATTAGTAGTATTACTGTACAACCTGCATGAAGAGATACGGCAGGCTGAGGAGCTACGAGACAAGGTTATTATAGTAGTATTATAGTAGTATTATAGTAGTACTATAGTAGTATTACTGTACAACCTGCATGAAGAGATACGGCAGGCTGAGGAGCTACGAGATAAGGTTATTATAGTAGTATTATAGTAGTATTATAGTAGTATTACTGTACAACCTGCATGAAGAGATACTGCAGGCTGAGGAGCTACGAGACAAGGTTATTATAGTAGTATTATAGTAGTATTATAGTAGTATTACTGTACAACCTGCATGAAGAGATACGGCAAGCCGAGGAGCTACGAGACAAGGTTATTATAGTAGTATTATAGTAGTATTATAGTAGTACTATAGTAGTATTACTGTACAACCTGCATGAAGAGATACGGCAAGCTGAGGAGCTAATAGACAATGTTATTATAGTAGTATTATAGTAGTATTATAGTAGTATTACTGTACAACCTGCATGAAGAGATACGGCAGACTGAGGAGCTACGAGATAAGGTTATTATAGTAGTATTATAGTAGTATTACTGTACAACCTGCATGAAGAGATACTGCAGGCTGAGGAGCTACGAGACAAGGTTATTATAGTAGTATTATAGTAGTATTATAGTAGTATTACTGTACAACCTGCATGAAGAGATACGGCAAGCCGAGGAGCTACGAGACAAGGTTATTATAGTAGTATTATAGTAGTATTATAGTAGTACTATAGTAGTATTACTGTACAACCTGCATGAAGAGATACGGCAAGCTGAGGAGCTACGAGACAAGGTTATTATAGTAGTATTATAGTAGTATTATAGTAGTACTATAGTAGTATTACTGTACAACCTGCATGAAGAGATACGGCAAGCTGAGGAGCTACGAGACAAGGTTATTATAGTAGTATTATAGTAGTATTATAGTAGTATTACTGTACAACCTGCATGAAGAGATACGGCAGGCTGAGGAGCTACAAGACAAGGTTATTATAGTAGTATTATAGTAGTATTATAGTAGTATTATAGTAGTATTATAGTAGTACTATAGTAGTATTATAGTAGTATTACTGTACAACCTGCATGAAGAGATACGGCAGGCTGAGTTGCACAGAGACAAGGTTATTATAGTATTATTATAGTAGTATTATAGTAGTATTATAGTAGTATTACTGTACAACCTGCATGAAGAGATACGGCAGGCTGAGGAGCTACGAGACAAGGTTATTATGGTAGTATTATAGTAGTACTATAGTAGTATTATAGTAGTATTATAGTAGTACTATAGTAGTATTATAGTAGTACTATAGTAGTATTATAGTAGTATTATAGTAGTATTATAGAAGTACTGTAGTAGTATTAGAGTAGTACTATAGTAGTATTATAGTAGTATTATAGTAGTATTATAGTAGTACTATAGTAGTATTACTGTACAACCTGCATGAAGAGATATGGCAAGCTGAGGAGCTACGAGACAAGGTTATTATAGTAGTATTATAGTAGTACTATAGTAGTATTATAGTAGTATTATATTAGTAGTATTACTGTACAACCTGCATGAAGAGATACGGCAGGCTGAGGAGCTACGAGACAAGGTTATTATAGTAGTATTATAGTAGTATTATAGTAGTATTATAGTAGTATTACTGTACAACCTGCATGAAGAGATACGGCAGGCTGAGGAGCTACGAGACAAGGTTATTATAGTAGTATTATAGTAGTATTATAGTAGTATTACTGTACAACCTGCATGAAGAGATACGGCAGACTGAGGAGCTACGAGATAAGGTTATTATAGTAGTATTATAGTAGTATTATAGTAGTATTATAGTAGTATTATAGTAGTACTATAGTAGTATTATAGTAGTACTATAGTAGTATTATAGTAGTATTACTGTACAACCTGCATGAAGAGATACGGCAGGCTGAGTTGCACCGAGACAAGGTTATTATAGTATTATTATAGTAGTATTATAGTAGTATTATAGTAGTATTACTGTACAACCTGCATGAAGAGATACTGCAGGCTGAGGAGCTACGAGACAAGGTTATTATAGTAGTATTATAGTAGTATCATAGTAGTTTTATAGTAGTATTATAGTACTATTATAGTAGTATTACTGTACAACCTGCATGAAGAGATACGGCAGGCTGAGGAGCTACGAGACAAGGTTATTATAGTAGTATTATAGTAGTATTATAGTAGTATTATAGTAGTATTACTGTACAACCTGCATGAAGAGATATGACAGGCTGAGGAGCTACGAGACAAGGTTATTATAGTAGTATTATAGTAGTATTATAGTAGTATTATAGTAGTATTACTGTACAACCTGCATGAAGAGATACGGCAGGCTGAGGAGCTACGAGACAAGGTTATTATGTTAGTATTATAGTAGTACTATAGTAGTATTATAGTAGTATTATAGTAGTATTATAGTAGTACTATAGTAGTATTATAGTAGTATTATAGTAGTACTATAGTAGTATTATAGTAGTACTATAGTAGTATTATAGTAGTACTATAGTAGTATTATAGTAGTATTATAGTAGTATTATAGAAGTACTGTAGTAGTATTAGAGTAGTACTATAGTAGTATTATAGTAGTATTATAGTAGTATTATAGTAGTACTATAGTAGTATTACTGTACAACCTGCATGAAGAGATATGGCAAGCTGAGGAGCTACGAGACAAGGTTATTATAGTAGTATTATAGTAGTACTATAGTAGTATTATAGTAGTATTATATTAGTAGTATTACTGTACAACCTGCATGAAGAGATACGGCAGGCTGAGGAGCTACGACACAAGGTTATTATAGTAGTATTATAGTAGTATTATAGTAGTACTATAGTAGTATTACTGTACAACCTGCATGAAGAGATTCAACAGGCTGAGGAGCTACAAGACAAGGTTATTATAGTAGTATTATAGTAGTACTATAGTAGTATTATAGTAGTACTATAGTAGTATTATAGTAGTATTATAGTAGTATTATAGTAGTACTATAGTAGTATTACTGTACAACCTGCATGAAGAGATACGGCAAGCTGAGGAGCTACGAGACAAGGTTATTATAGTAGTATTATAGTAGTATTATTGTAGTATTATAGTAGTATTACTGTACAACCTGCATGAAGAGATACGGCAGGCTGAGGAGCTACGAGACAAGGTTATTATAGTAGTATTATAGTAGTATTATAGTAGTATTATAGTAGTATTACTGTACAACCTGCATGAAGAGATTCGGCAAGCTGAGGAGCTACGAGACAAGGTTATTATAGTAGTATTATAGTAGTATTATAGTAGTACTATAGTAATATTACTGTACAACCTGCATGAAGAGATACGACAGGCTGAGGAGTTACGAGACAAGGTTATTATAGTAGTATTATAGTAGTACTATAGTAGTATTATAGTAGTATTATAGTAGTATTACTGTACAACCTGCATGAAGAGATTCGGCAGGCTGAGGAGCTACGAGACAAGGTTATTATAGTAGTATTATAGTAGTATTATAGTAGTACTATAGTAGTATTATAGTAGTACTATAGTAGTATTATAGTAGTATTATAGTAGTATTATAGAAGTACTGTAGTAGTATTAGAGTAGTACTATAGTAGTATTATAGTAGTATTATAGTAGTATTATAGTAGTACTATAGTAGTATTACTGTACAACCTGCATGAAGAGATATGGCAAGCTGAGGAGCTACGAGACAAGGTTATTATAGTAGTATTATAGTAGTACTATAGTAGTATTATAGTAGTATTATATTAGTAGTATTACTGTACAACCTGCATGAAGAGATACGGCAGGCTGAGGAGCTACGAGACAAGGTTATTATAGTAGTATTATAGTAGTATCATAGTAGTTTTATAGTAGTATTATAGTAGTACTATAGTAGTATTACTGTACAACCTGCATGAAGAGATTCGACAGGCTGAGGAGCTACAAGACAAGGTTATTATAGTAGTATTATAGTAGTACTATAGTAGTATTATAGTAGTATTATAGTAGTACTGTAGTAGTATTATAGTAGTATTGTAGTAGTATTATAGTAGTACTATAGTAGTATTATAGTAGTACTATAGTAGTATTATAGTAGTACTATAGTAGTATTATAGTAGTATTATAGTAGTATTATAGTAGTACTATAGTAGTATTACTGTACAACCTGCATGAAGAGATACGGCAAGCTGAGGAGCTACGAGACAAGGTTATTATAGTAGTATTATAGTAGTATTATTGTAGTATTATAGTAGTATTACTGTACAACCTGCATGAAGAGATACGGCAGGCTGAGGAGCTACGAGACAAGGTTATTATAGTAGTATTATAGTAGTATTATAGTAGTATTATAGTAGTATTACTGTACAACCTGCATGAAGAGATTCGGCAAGCTGAGGAGCTACGAGACAAGGTTATTATAGTAGTATTATAGTAGTTTTATAGTAGTACTATAGTAATATTACTGTACAACCTGCATGAAGAGATGCGACAGGCTGAGGAGTTACGAGACAAGGTTATTATAGTAGTATTATAGTAGTACTATAGTAGTATTATAGTAGTATTATAGTAGTATTACTGTACAACCTGCATGAAGAGATTCGGCAGGCTGAGGAGCTACGAGACAAGGTTATTATAGTAGTATTATAGTAGTACTATAGTAGTACTATAGTAGTATTACTGTACAACCTGCATGAAGAGATTCGACAGGCTGAGGAGGCACGAGACAAGGTTATTATAGTAGTATTATAGTAATACTATAGTAGTATTATAGTAGTATTATAGTAGTATTATAGTAGTATTACTGTACAACCTGCATGAAGAGATATGACAGGCTGAGGAGCTACGAGACAAGGTTATTATAGTAGTATTATAGTAGTATTATAGTAGTACTATAGTAGTATTACTGTACAACCTGCATGAAGAGATTCGGCAGGTTGAGGAGCTACGAGACAAGGTTATTATAGTAGTATTATAGTAGTACTATAGTAGTATTACTGTACAACCTGCATGAAGAGATACGGCAGGCTGAGGAGCTACGAGACAAGGTTATTATAGTAGTTTTATAGTAGTATTATAGTAGTATTATAGTAGTATTACTGTACAACCTGCATGAAGAGATACGGCAGGCTGAGGAGCTACGAGACAAGGTTATTATAGTAGTATTATAGTAGTATTATAGTAGCACTATAGTAGTATTACTGTACAACCTGCATGAAGAGATACGACAGGCTGAGGAGCTACGAGACAAGGTTATTATAGTAGTATTATAGTAATACTATAGTAGTATTATAGTAGTATTATAGTAGTATTATAGTAGTATTACTGTACAACCTGCATGAAGAGATATGACAGGCTGAGGAGCTACGAGACAAGGTTATTATAGTAGTATTATAGTAGTATTATAGTAGTATTACTGTACAACCTGCATGAAGAGATACTGCAGGCTGAGGAGCTACGAGACAAGGTTATTATAGTAGTATTATAGTAGTACTATAGTTGTATTACTGTACAACCTGCATGAAGAGATACGGCAAGCTGAGGAGCTATGAGACAAGGTTATTATAGTAGTATTATAGTAGTACTATAGTAGTATTATAGTAGTATTATAGTAGTATTATAGTAGTATTACTGTACAACCTGCATGAAGAGATACGGCAGGCTGAGGAGCTACGAGACAAGGTTATTATAGTAGTATTATAGTAGTACTATAGTTGTATTACTGTACAACCTGCATGAAGAGATTCGGCAGGCTGAGGAGCTACGAGACAAGGTTATTATAGTAGCATTATAGTAGTACTATAGTAGTATTATAGTAGTATTATAGTAGTATTACTGTACAACCTGCATGAAGAGATACGGCAGGCTGAGGAGCTACGAGACAAGGTTATTATAGTAGTATTATAGTAGTATTATAGTAGTATTATAGTAGTATTACTGTACAACCTGCATGAAGAGATACGGCAGGCTGAGGAGCTACGAGACAAGGTTATTATGGTAGTATTATAGTAGTACTATAGTAGTATTATAGTAGTATTATAGTAGTACTATAGTAGTATTATAGTAGTATTATAGTAGTACTATAGTAGTATTATAGTAGTACTATAGTAGTATTATAGTAGTATTATAGTAGTATTATAGAAGTACTGTAGTAGTATTAGAGTAGTACTATAGTAGTATTATAGTAGTATTATAGTAGTACTATAGTAGTATTACTGTACAACCTGCATGAAGAGATATGGCAAGCTGAGGAGCTACGAGACAAGGTTATTATAGTAGTATTATAGTAGTACTATAGTAGTATTATAGTAGTATTATATTAGTAGTATTACTGTACAACCTGCATGAAGAGATACGGCAGGCTGAGGAGCTACGAGACAAGGTTATTATAGTAGTATTATAGTAGTATTATAGTAGTACTATAGTAGTATTACTGTACAACCTGCATGAAGAGATTCGACAGGCTGAGGAACTACAAGACAAGGTTATTATAGTAGTATTATAGTAGTACTATAGTAGTATTATAGTAGTACTATAGTAGTATTATAGTAGTATTATAGTAGTACTGTAGTAGTATTATAGTAGTATTGTAGTAGTATTATAGTAGTACTATAGTAGTATTATAGTAGTACTATAGTAGTATTATAGTAGTACTATAGTAGTATTATAGTAGTATTATAGTAGTATTATAGTAGTACTATAGTAGTATTACTGTACAACCTGCATGAAGAGATACGGCAAGCTGAGGAGCTACGAGACAAGGTTATTATAGTAGTATTATAGTAGTATTATTGTAGTATTATAGTAGTATTACTGTACAACCTGCATGAAGAGATACGGCAGGCTGAGGAGCTACGAGACAAGGTTATTATAGTAGTATTATAGTAGTATTATAGTAGTATTATAGTAGTATTACTGTACAACCTGCATGAAGAGATTCGGCAAGCTGAGGAGCTACGAGACAAGGTTATTATAGTAGTATTATAGTAGTATTATAGTAGTACTATAGTAATATTACTGTACAACCTGCATGAAGAGATACGACAGGCTGAGGAGTTACGAGACAAGGTTATTATAGTAGTATTATAGTAGTACTATAGTAGTATTATAGTAGTATTATAGTAGTATTACTGTACAACCTGCATGAAGAGATTCGGCAGGCTGAGGAGCTACGAGACAAGGTTATTATAGTAGTATTATAGTAGTATTATAGTTGTACTATAGTAGTATTACTGTACAACCTGCATGAAGAGATTCGGCAAGCTGAGGAGCTACGAGACAAGGTTATTATAGTAGTATTATAGTAGTACTATAGTAGTACTATAGTAGTATTACTGTACAACCTGCATGAAGAGATTCGACAGGCTGAGGAGCTACGAGACAAGGTTATTATAGTAGTATTATAGTAATACTATAGTAGTATTATAGTAGTATTATAGTAGTATTATAGTAGTATTACTGTACAACCTGCATGAAGAGATATGACAGGCTGAGGAGCTACGAGACAAGGTTATTATAGTAGTATTATAGTAGTATTATAGTAGTACTATAGTAGTATTACTGTACAACCTGCATGAAGAGATTCGGCAGGTTGAGGAGCTACGAGACAAGGTTATTATAGTAGTATTATAGTAGTATTATAGTAGTATTACTGTACAACCTGCATGAAGAGATACGGCAGGCTGAGGAGCTACGAGACAAGGTTATTATAGTAGTATTACAGTAGTATTATAGTAGCACTATAGTAGTATTACTGTACAACCTGCATGAAGAGATACGACAGGCTGAGGAGCTACGAGACAAGGTTATTATAGTAGTATTATAGTAATACTATAGTAGTATTATAGTAGTATTATAGTAGTATTATAGTAGTATTACTGTACAACCTGCATGAAGAGATACGGCAGGCTGAGGAGCTACGAGACAAGGTTATTATAGTAGTATTATAGTAGTACTATAGTAGTATTACTGTACAACCTGCATGAAGAGATACGGCAAGCCGAGGAGCTACGAGACAAGGTTATTATAGTAGTATTATAGTAGTATTATAGTAGTACTATAGTAGTATTACTGTACAACCTGCATGAAGAGATACGGCAAGCTGAGGAGCTACGAGACAATGTTATTATAGTAGTATTATAGTAGTATTATAGTAGTATTACTGTACAACCTGCATGAAGAGATACGGCAGACTGAGGAGCTACGAGATAAGGTTATTATAGTAGTATTATAGTAGTATTATAGTAGTATAATAGTAGTATTATAGTAGTATTACTGTACAACCTGCATGAAGAGATACGGCAGGCTGAGGAGCTACGAGATAAGGTTATTATAGTAGTATTATAGTAGTATTATAGTAGTATTATAGTAGTATTATAGTAGTACTATAGTAGTATTATAGTAGTATTACTGTACAACCTGCATGAAGAGATACGGCAGGCTGAGTTGCACAGAGACAAGGTTATTATAGTATTATTATAGTAGTATTATAGTAGTATTATAGTAGTATTACTGTACAACCTGCATGAAGAGATACGGCAGGCTGAGGAGCTACGAGACAAGGTTATTATAGTAGTATTATAGTAGTATCATAGTAGTTTTATAGTAGTATTACTGTACAACCTGCATGAAGAGATACGGCAGGCTGAGGAGCTACGAGACAAGGTTATTATGGTAGTATTATAGTAGTACTATAGTAGTATTATAGTAGTATTATAGTAGTATTATAGTAGTACTATAGTAGTATTATAGTAGTATTATAGTAGTACTATAGTAGTATTATAGTAGTACTATAGTAGTATTATAGTAGTATTATAGTAGTATTATAGAAGTACTGTAGTAGTATTAGAGTAGTACTATAGTAGTATTATAGTAGTATTATAGTAGTATTATAGTAGTACTATAGTAGTATTACTGTACAACCTGCATGAAGAGATATGGCAAGCTGAGGAGCTACGAGACAAGGTTATTATAGTAGTATTATAGTAGTACTATAGTAGTATTATAGTAGTATTATATTAGTAGTATTACTGTACAACCTGCATGAAGAGATACGGCAGGCTGAGGAGCTACGAGACAAGGTTATTATAGTAGTATTATAGTAGTATTATAGTAGTACTATAGTAGTATTACTGTACAACCTGCATGAAGAGATACGGCAGGCTGAGGAGCTACGAGATAAGGTTATTATAGTAGTATTATAGTAGTATTATAGTAGTATTACTGTACAACCTGCATGAAGAGATACTGCAGGCTGAGGAGCTACGAGACAAGGTTATTATAGTAGTATTATAGTAGTATTATAGTAGTATTACTGTACAACCTGCATGAAGAGATACGGCAAGCCGAGGAGCTACGAGACAAGGTTATTATAGTAGTATTATAGTAGTATTATAGTAGTACTATAGTAGTATTACTGTACAACCTGCATGAAGAGATACGGCAAGCTGAGGAGCTACGAGACAAGGTTATTATAGTAGTATTATAGTAGTATTATAGTAGTACTATAGTAGTATTACTGTACAACCTGCATGAAGAGATACGGCAAGCTGAGGAGCTACGAGACAAGGTTATTATAGTAGTATTATAGTAGTATTATAGTAGTATTACTGTACAACCTGCATGAAGAGATACGGCAGGCTGAGGAGCTACAAGACAAGGTTATTATAGTAGTATTATAGTAGTATTATAGTAGTATTATAGTAGTATTATAGTAGTACTATAGTAGTATTATAGTAGTATTACTGTACAACCTGCATGAAGAGATACGGCAGGCTGAGTTGCACAGAGACAAGGTTATTATAGTATTATTATAGTAGTATTATAGTAGTATTATAGTAGTATTACTGTACAACCTGCATGAAGAGATACGGCAGGCTGAGGAGCTACGAGACAAGGTTATTATAGTAGTATTATAGTAGTATCATAGTAGTTTTATAGTAGTATTATAGTACTATTATAGTAGTATTACTGTACAACCTGCATGAAGAGATACGGCAGGCTGAGGAGCTACGAGACAAGGTTATTATAGTAGTATTATAGTAGTATTATAGTAGTATTACTGTACAACCTGCATGAAGAGATACGGCAGGCTGAGGAGCTACGAGACAAGGTTATTATGGTAGTATTATAGTAGTACTATAGTAGTATTATAGTAGTATTATAGTAGTACTATAGTAGTATTATAGTAGTACTATAGTAGTATTATAGTAGTATTATAGTAGTATTATAGAAGTACTGTAGTAGTATTAGAGTAGTACTATAGTAGTATTATAGTAGTATTATAGTAGTATTATAGTAGTACTATAGTAGTATTACTGTACAACCTGCATGAAGAGATATGGCAAGCTGAGGAGCTACGAGACAAGGTTATTATAGTAGTATTATAGTAGTACTATAGTAGTATTATAGTAGTATTATATTAGTAGTATTACTGTACAACCTGCATGAAGAGATACGGCAGGCTGAGGAGCTACGAGACAAGGTTATTATAGTAGTATTATAGTAGTATTATAGTAGTATTATAGTAGTATTACTGTACAACCTGCATGAAGAGATACGGCAGGCTGAGGAGCTACGAGACAAGGTTATTATAGTAGTATTATAGTAGTATTACTGTACAACCTGCATGAAGAGATACGGCAGACTGAGGAGCTACGAGATAAGGTTATTATAGTAGTATTATAGTAGTATTATAGTAGTATTATAGTAGTATTATAGTAGTATTACTGTACAACCTGCATGAAGAGATACGGCAGGCTGAGGAGCTACAAGACAAGGTTATTATAGTAGTATTATAGTAGTATTATAGTAGTATTATAGTAGTACTATAGTAGTATTATAGTAGTATTACTGTACAACCTGCATGAAGAGATACGGCAGGCTGAGTTGCACCGAGACAAGGTTATTATAGTATTATTATAGTAGTATTATAGTAGTATTATAGTAGTATTACTGTACAACCTGCATGAAGAGATACGGCAGGCTGAGGAGCTACGAGACAAGGTTATTATAGTAGTATTATAGTAGTATCATAGTAGTTTTATAGTAGTATTATAGTACTATTATAGTAGTATTACTGTACAACCTGCATGAAGAGATACGGCAGGCTGAGGAGCTACGAGACAAGGTTATTATAGTAGTATTATAGTAGTATTATAGTAGTATTATAGTAGTATTACTGTACAACCTGCATGAAGAGATACGGCAGGCTGAGGAGCTACGAGACAAGGTTATTATGTTAGTATTATAGTAGTACTATAGTAGTATTATAGTAGTATTATAGTAGTATTATAGTAGTACTATAGTAGTATTATAGTAGTATTATAGTAGTACTATAGTAGTATTATAGTAGTACTATAGTAGTATTATAGTAGTACTATAGTAGTATTATAGTAGTATTATAGTAGTATTATAGAAGTACTGTAGTAGTATTAGAGTAGTACTATAGTAGTATTATAGTAGTATTATAGTAGTATTATAGTAGTACTATAGTAGTATTACTGTACAACCTGCATGAAGAGATATGGCAAGCTGAGGAGCTACGAGACAAGGTTATTATAGTAGTATTATAGTAGTACTATAGTAGTATTATAGTAGTATTATATTAGTAGTATTACTGTACAACCTGCATGAAGAGATACGGCAGGCTGAGGAGCTACGACACAAGGTTATTATAGTAGTATTATAGTAGTATTATAGTAGTACTATAGTAGTATTACTGTACAACCTGCATGAAGAGATTCGACAGGCTGAGGAGCTACAAGACAAGGTTATTATAGTAGTATTATAGTAGTACTATAGTAGTATTATAGTAGTACTATAGTAGTATTATAGTAGTATTATAGTAGTACTGTAGTAGTATTATAGTAGTATTGTAGTAGTATTATAGTAGTACTATAGTAGTATTATAGTAGTACTATAGTAGTATTATAGTAGTACTATAGTAGTATTATAGTAGTATTATAGTAGTATTATAGTAGTACTATAGTAGTATTACTGTACAACCTGCATGAAGAGATACGGCAAGCTGAGGAGCTACGAGACAAGGTTATTATAGTAGTATTATAGTAGTATTATTGTAGTATTATAGTAGTATTACTGTACAACCTGCATGAAGAGATACGGCAGGCTGAGGAGCTACGAGACAAGGTTATTATAGTAGTATTATAGTAGTATTATAGTAGTATTATAGTAGTATTACTGTACAACCTGCATGAAGAGATTCGGCAAGCTGAGGAGCTACGAGACAAGGTTATTATAGTAGTATTATAGTAGTATTATAGTAGTACTATAGTAATATTACTGTACAACCTGCATGAAGAGATACGACAGGCTGAGGAGTTACGAGACAAGGTTATTATAGTAGTATTATAGTAGTACTATAGTAGTATTATAGTAGTATTATAGTAGTATTACTGTACAACCTGCATGAAGAGATTCGGCAGGCTGAGGAGCTACGAGACAAGGTTATTATAGTAGTATTATAGTAGTATTATAGTAGTACTATAGTAGTATTATAGTAGTACTATAGTAGTATTATAGTAGTATTATAGTAGTATTATAGTAGTATTATAGAAGTACTGTAGTAGTATTAGAGTAGTACTATAGTAGTATTATAGTAGTATTATAGTAGTATTATAGTAGTACTATAGTAGTATTACTGTACAACCTGCATGAAGAGATATGGCAAGCTGAGGAGCTACGAGACAAGGTTATTATAGTAGTATTATAGTAGTACTATAGTAGTATTATAGTAGTATTATATTAGTAGTATTACTGTACAACCTGCATGAAGAGATACGGCAGGCTGAGGAGCTACGACACAAGGTTATTATAGTAGTATTATAGTAGTATTATAGTAGTACTATAGTAGTATTACTGTACAACCTGCATGAAGAGATTCGACAGGCTGAGGAGCTACAAGACAAGGTTATTATAGTAGTATTATAGTAGTACTATAGTAGTATTATAGTAGTATTATAGTAGTACTGTAGTAGTATTATAGTAGTATTGTAGTAGTATTATAGTAGTACTATAGTAGTATTATAGTAGTACTATAGTAGTATTATAGTAGTACTATAGTAGTATTATAGTAGTATTATAGTAGTATTATAGTAGTACTATAGTAGTATTACTGTACAACCTGCATGAAGAGATACGGCAAGCTGAGGAGCTACGAGACAAGGTTATTATAGTAGTATTATAGTAGTATTATTGTAGTATTATAGTAGTATTACTGTACAACCTGCATGAAGAGATACGGCAGGCTGAGGAGCTACGAGACAAGGTTATTATAGTAGTATTATAGTAGTATTATAGTAGTATTATAGTAATATTACTGTACAACCTGCATGAAGAGATGCGACAGGCTGAGGAGTTACGAGACAAGGTTATTATAGTAGTATTATAGTAGTACTATAGTAGTATTATAGTAGTATTATAGTAGTATTACTGTACAACCTGCATGAAGAGATTCGGCAGGCTGAGGAGCTACGAGACAAGGTTATTATAGTAGTATTATAGTAGTACTATAGTAGTACTATAGTAGTATTACTGTACAACCTGCATGAAGAGATTCGACAGGCTGAGGAGCTACGAGACAAGGTTATTATAGTAGTATTATAGTAATACTATAGTAGTATTATAGTAGTATTATAGTAGTATTATATATATCTGTACAACCTGCATGAAGAGATATGACAGGCTGAGGAGCTACGAGACAAGGTTATTATAGTAGTATTATAGTAGTATTATAGTAGTACTATAGTAGTATTACTGTACAACCTGCATGAAGAGATTCGGCAGGTTGAGGAGCTACGAGACAAGGTTATTATAGTAGTATTATAGTAGTACTATAGTAGTATTACTGTACAACCTGCATGAAGAGATACGGCAGGCTGAGGAGCTACGAGAGAAGGTTATTATAGTAGTATTATAGTAGTATTATAGTAGTACTATAGTAGTATTACTGTACAACCTGCATGAAGAGATACGGCAGGCTGAGGAGCTACGAGACAAGGTTATTATAGTAGTATTATAGTAGTATTATAGTAGCACTATAGTAGTATTACTGTACAACCTGCATGAAGAGATACGACAGGCTGAGGAGCTACGAGACAAGGTTATTATAGTAGTATTATAGTAATACTATAGTAGTATTATAGTAGTATTATAGTAGTATTATAGTAGTATTACTGTACAACCTGCATGAAGAGATATGACAGGCTGAGGAGCTACGAGACAAGGTTATTATAGTAGTATTATAGTAGTATTATAGTAGTACTATAGTAGTATTACTGTACAACCTGCATGAAGAGATACGACAGGCTGAGGAGCTACGAGACAAGGTTATTATAGTAGTATTATAGTAGTATTATAGTAGTATTACTGTACAACCTGCATGAAGAGATACTGCAGGCTGAGGAGCTACGAGACAAGGTTATTATAGTAGTATTATAGTAGTACTATAGTTGTATTACTGTACAACCTGCATGAAGAGATACGGCAAGCTGAGGAGCTATGAGACAAGGTTATTATAGTAGTATTATAGTAGTACTATAGTAGTATTATAGTAGTATTATAGTAGTATTATAGTAGTATTACTGTACAACCTGCATGAAGAGATACGGCAGGCTGAGGAGCTACGAGACAAGGTTATTATAGTAGTATTATAGTAGTACTATAGTTGTATTACTGTACAACCTGCATGAAGAGATTCGGCAGGCTGAGGAGCTACGAGACAAGGTTATTATAGTAGCATTATAGTAGTACTATAGTAGTATTATAGTAGTATTATAGTAGTAATACTGTACAACCTGTATGAAGAGATACGGCAGGCTGAGGAGCTACGAGACAAGGTTATTATAGTAGTATTATAGTAGTATTATAGTAGTACTATAGT